>NW_006409852.1:4989-8224 GCF_000296735.1 Chrysochloris asiatica | reverse complement strand
ACCGCTGCTTCCATGAGTGTTGATAGTTGATCCAAGAAGGATGAAGTCCTTGACAACTTCAATGTTTTCTTTGTTGGTAAGAATGTTGTTTATTACCACAACTAAATAAAGGGATATTGTTGTGTTGTTAAGTGCCATCAAGTCCATTCTAACTCATAGCAACCCTGTATAGTATTTCCGAGGAGCCACTGGTGAATTTGAACCACCCACTTTCAGGTTCAAACTGACCTTGCAGTCCAGTATTTGTCCTACAGTGCCAAATCAGGACTCCAAATATAGGGATAATTGAGATTATTTCTTTTCCCCTAAATCATTCACATGATCTGCTCAACATTTAAACGAACAGTTTCCGCTTAAAACCAAACAGCAGTGCAAAACAGCCACAGCCAGCCCTGAACTGTTTATCACTAGGAAAAAGGCCTTGTACGGGGGTTGTGGAGTGGGAGAGACAGGTTAAAAATGAAACAGACTGAAAATTAAATCCTGAGTTACATCATAACAACCAACAGTGGCATCTTGAAATTTCTCAGGTGGCCTTTTAGGCAAGAAGCTGAGAGAGGGACATTAAAGTCATACTCATATTTGGTTACAGAATTTTCTTTTTTTTCCCCTCTCATCTCTCTTTCTCTGCAGTAATAGACTATGGAATCCAATCTGTCTTTTTTGCTGTTGCTATTTTGGTTTTTGGTCCCCTTTTTACCTTTAGGGGGCTCTTTGTTTCCCTAAAATACCCATGACGAGGCAGCAATTGTGATCATATAATTAAGCTACAATTACACCCTATAAAATCCCACCATCCAGCAAGAACAAATACCAGCTGCCATACACCAGGTAGGCAGCCAACACCTGAAATTAGTTGAGTAATAAGAAGAGTGAAAAGGGAAGCCCATCTCCTGACCACATCTACCTGGAGGCAGTCAGAAAGCATAATAAAATAGCATACACTCATCTACGTATTAAGGTCACACAGCTAACTACTGAATATGCCAAAGATGACCATCTCTGGACATGTCTAGAAACAAGATAATGTGACTGAGACAAATGATCTGGAGGTAGACCTAGACTCCATATTGGAAGGAGGGAAGGCTTTGGAAATGCCTGAGAAAGAATTTGGAAAAATGATAATGAAATGTATCGAAACAAGTTGAGAAAAATAAGGAAGAAGTTAGGAAAGTGCTATAGGAACAATCAAATTAGTTATATACAGCATTGGAAACAATTCAAACCCTACAAAAAGAGATCAAAATGATTAACAGGATATCAGAAATGGACAGTACACTGAAAGGGCAAAGGAGTAGAATTGAAGAGATAGAAGTCAGAACTAGTGAGCTGGAAGCCAAATCTCTCAATACTACTAAGAAAAGCAAGCAGAGAAAAGGATTTAAAAAATCTTAAAATCTGAAGAAGGTCTAAGATTCATGTTGGGCACCATGAAGAAGAATAACTTAAGAATTATTGGCATTCTGGAACAGGAAGAATCACACAAGTCCACAGAAGAGATAGTTCAAGAGCTTCTGGAAGAAAATTTCCCTAACATCCTGAAAAGTGACAAGATAAGCATTCAAGAAGTTCAGTGAACCCCAGGAAGGATAGACCCCAAAAGAAAATCACCAAGACATATCATAATCAAGCTCTCCAAAATCAAAGATAAGGAGCGAATCCTGAAAGCAGCTAGGGAAAAGAGAAGTGTTACATACAAAGGCAAGCAAATCAGATTAAGCTCAGATCCCTCAGCAGAAACCATGCAGGCAAGAAGGCAGTGGAGAGCTATTGGGAGCAGCTGAGCCAAAGGTCCCTGACTTGGGGGTAGTTTAACTGAAGGATTGTAACTAAACAGTTGTTGTCCAGAGACTCCAGCTGCTTCCAAGTCAAAGTTCCTGCCCCCCATCTCCCTGAGGAACTTGCAGGGCTGCCTCATGGGACAGAAAACTTGCAAGGTCTTTCCTTGTATTTAGCTATGTCCTTCAGTTCAGCCTGCACAAGATTCTAGCTGCCCTAATCAGTGTTCCAGATAACTACCACCAGTTACAGTGTTTCTGATAAAGTTCCACTTACTGCTGGTTCCTTCAGTACAAGATGTTCTTGTACTCCTTACTGTCCTTCAAACACCTCCCCTTAAGCTATATATAAAATAAACTCACTTCTTTGGTTGGTGTCTCAGTATCTCCATCAGAGTGCTGCATCCCACCTGGTCTCAACTATTCTATTTTCAAATGTGACTTGTATCTTCCTTTCAATTCTAATCTCCCATCACCCCTACTCAGGTTTAATCTCTCTGTGCAGGTCATGGAGAAAGGCCAATTGTTGGACACAGCAGGGAGACATATATAAAACCCTGAAAGAAAAAACTGCCAACCAAGAATCCTCTACCCAGCAAAGCTGTCAATCAAATACAACGGTGTAATCAAAACATTTCAAGATAAACAGAAGCTAAGGAATTTTGCCAAGACCAACCCTGCACTGCAAAACATCCTAAAGGGAGTTCTGTGGACTGAGAACCAACAAGAACTGACAACAACCATAGATTGACATACGTGGCAGCACCACTCAGAACTCAATTGACAAATGGAAGAGTCTAGAACAGAACTGACCTATAAGAGCAAATTCAAAAGATCTGGGAGGTCAGTCTATGTGCTCAGTGCTGAGAAGACAGTTTATTGCAATAAACTGAAAACATCCAAAAAGAATAAAGAACCAAAGTCAACACATTAACACCATATCTCCAACAACTAGAAACAGACCAACAAAATAAATCTACAGTCAACACAATTACAATGTGAAAGAAGGTAAACAAGTAGGAACAGAGATCCAGGTGGTAAGAAGTTCAGGTAGATCACAGGATAAAATAGACTGCACTAAATGGAGAGAAAAGTCAATAGAATATAAGGTAACCTCAAAGAAAATTAACACTTCACAGCATACCAAGAAAATGAAAATCCAAGAAGAACATGGAAACATTAAAATTGTGAAGAAACTGACAAGAAAGAACACAAAATACATGAACGCTGCACAGGAAGACACACAAAACAAAGAAACCAGTAGGACCACTAAAAACAAAACAAAAACATAATGGCAGCAATTAATCCATACCTATCGATAATTACCCTCAATGTAAATAGATTCAATGCACGAGTTAAGAGATGGAGAGTGTCAGAATGGATTAGAAAACAATATGCTGTCTGCAAGAGATACACCTTACACACAGAGAAAAAACAGACTTAAAGTCAAAGGATGG
>NW_006409852.1:2371-3715 GCF_000296735.1 Chrysochloris asiatica | reverse complement strand
TTGTTCTTTTTTGTGGGGTGTTTTGTTTGTTCAAATCTAATTGTGGTGCTATGGGATAAATGTGCTGGACTGCAAAGTCGGTTTGAACCGAAAGGTTGGTGGTTCAAGTTCACCAGTAGCTCCTTGGAAACCCTATACAGGGTCTCTATGGGTCAGAACTGACTCAACGGCACTTAACAACAACAACAAGATTTGGAAACTCTGACCCTTGGTTAATAAGAGCCAAGAGGAAATGCAGGATCCCTTCTGTCCCCAGGCCTGCCTCTGCTGAGGCCACCACCATGGCTTCCTTGGCTGAATGTTGGAAGAGTCCTCCAAGTATGTGGACTCCGGATGGCAGGGCAGCCTCCTTCCGTGGTTATTGGACTAAAACAAGCCAACTTTAAAAAAGACAGTTTTGAGACAATTGGGTAGGAAATTAAACCCCAGACTGGGTTGAATTATGGAGTTCTTGAGAATGTTAGGTATGATAACAGTATTGTATTATGTTTTTATTACTTACTGATTAGAGATAAACCTGCAAGTGTTTTCAGGGAAATGATTGGTCCCCTGGAATTAGCTTTAAAAACACTCTATTCAGATAAAACAAACAATTAAATAAAATTGGGGTAGGGGGCAACTCGATGAAACTAGAGTGAGGGAATGTGCCCACTGGTTGAAGGTGAGTGTTGAGTATATGAGGGTCATTACTCTTTTCTTTGCATTTATGTATATTTAAAATTTTTCCCAAAAAAATGCTAAATAAAGAAATTAATTTCAAAAGCTCTTGAGAGCTGAACTGAAGAGTCTTCTGTGCTCACATTAGATGGAAACCACTGGGTGAGTCTACACAGGTGTCCTGGTGGCATCCTGGGCTCCCTGTCTCAGCACTGCTGCCTTCCCTAGACAGCCCAGACATCTCCTGCCACAGACAAGGAGAATGAAGCCCTCTCCCACAGGCAACCATGAAGCTGTCTGTCTGGCATGCTGCACCGACTTTGATAACATCTGTCTATGGAACTAAATCAATTATTAGTCTCAAAGCTGTGAGGTGGCCCAGTTTACATGTTAAGAGTCTCTTCTAATGCTATAGCAATTCCCTTTGAAGTCATAATTAGTCATCCAGAGTTGTTCCCAATCACACTGGGTTTCTGATAAAGAATCCCCAATTTGCTACTCATCAAACAGATGGGGGTAGGGGCACCAGGGGAAAAGAGCCTATTGGTCTGGCTTGAAAGAGCCTGTTTTTTTGTTTGTTTGTTTTTCCCTTTAAACTTTCTGTTATGAATTGAGTGAAGGATTACAGCAGAGATCTGTAGTTTTCATTAAGAAAATCATATCGTTTACTTCATTACACTGATTGCA
>NW_006409852.1:0-1386 GCF_000296735.1 Chrysochloris asiatica | reverse complement strand
GATATTTTTGGCTCCCTATTTTGAGTCTTGTAGGTGTATTTTACTTTAAATACTTCTATATCTGGATTGAATTCTGGGTGGTATTGTCATGTATGGTAATCTCAGGTTATTTTCTGCTGTTGTTGGTTCTAAATCCAAGGAATAGCCTTTAGTGTTTTTTGTAAAGTTATACAAATTCCTTTATTTCTATTTACCAGGAAATGTCCTAATTTTGCCATTGTATTTAAGGGATAATTTTGCTGAGTGTACGATTCTTGGTTGGCAATTCTTGTCTTTCAAAGTTTTGTGTATGTCATTCCGTGGCATTCTTGCCTGTATGGTTTCTTCTTGGATATCAGAACTTAGTCTTAATGGATCTCTTTTGTAGGTAACTTTTGTTTTTCCTGAGCTACTCTCAGGATTCTTTCTTTTTCTTTGGTTTTAGAAAGGTTAATAATGATATGTTTGGTGGTTTTCTTTTGGGATCTATCCTGTTTGGGGTTTGTGCAGCTTCTTATATGTTTATCTTGTCATCTTTCATGATGTTAGGGAAGTTTTCTTCCACAAACTTTTTGACAATTTTCTTCATGATATTTATTGTCTGTTGGTTGTTGTTAGCTGCCATTGAGTCAGTACTGACTCAAAGCAACCCTATGTACAACAAAACAAAACACTACCCAGTTCTGTGCCAACCTCACAACCATTGCTACATTTGAGTCCATTACTGCTGCTACTGTGTTGATCCATCTTCCTCTCATTTTCCCACCCTCCAATTTACCAATTATAATATCCTTCTCCAGGAACTGATCCCTCCTGATAGTGTGTCCCAAGTATGGGAAATGAAGTGTGGCCATCCTGACTTCTAATGGACATTCTGGCTGAACTTTCTCCAACACAGATTGTTCTTTTGGCAGTCCATGGTACTTTCAGTATTCTCCTCCAATACCATAACTCAAATGCATCAATTCTTTCATGGTATCCCTTATTCACTGTCCAGCTTTCACATGCATATGAGGTTATTGAAAATAACCATGGCTTGGGTCAGATGTACCTTAGTTCTCAAACTAACATCTTTGCTCTTGAACATTTTAAAGCGTTCTTATACAGCAGATTTGCCTAATGCAGTATGTTGTTTGATTTCTTGATTGCTGCTTCTGTGAGTGTTGATGGTTGATCTGAGCAAAATGAAGTCTTTGACAACTTCTATCTCTTCTACATTTATTATGATATTATTTATTGGTCCAGTGGTGAGGATTTTTGTTTTCTTTGCATTGAGGTGAAACCCATACTGAAGGCTGTGCTCTTTGATCTTTATCATTATGCATTTTAAGTCCTCTTCACTTTTAGCAAGCAAGGCTGTATCATCTACTTATCACAGGCTGTTAATGAGTCTTGCTCCAATCTTGA
>NW_006409851.1:22246-23030 GCF_000296735.1 Chrysochloris asiatica | reverse complement strand
TGAACATGTTGAACTCATCTGCCTTGTAGCTAATCCACTATATATACACATGTTGGACTCATCAGCCATGTAACTAAATCTTAGTATATGGACACATTGGACTCATCTGCCATGTAGCTAGAACTCTGAATATGGAAATGTTGTACTACTCCGCATTGTAGCTAGCTCTCAGTATATGGACACGTTGGACTCATCTGCCATGTAGCTAGAACTCTGCATATGGAAATGCTGTATTACTCTGCCATGTAACTAGCTCTCTGTATATGAACATTATGGACTCATCTGTCATGTAGCTAGGTCTCTGTGCATGGATATGTTGGACTGATCTGCCATGTAGGTAGATCTCAATATATCAACATATTGGACTTGTCTGCCATGAAGGTAGCTCTTTGTATATGGACATATTGTACTCATCATCCATGTAGCCAGCTCTCTCTGTATGAACTTGTTGAACTCATCTGACTTGTAACTAGCCTTCTAAAGATACACAGGTTGAATTCATTTGCTTGTAGCTAGTCCTCTATATATAAACATGTTGGACTCATCTGACATGTAGCTAACTTTCAGCATATGGACCTTTTGGACTCATTTGCCATGCAGCTAGTATTCTGTATAAGGATATGTTGGACTCATCTGCCAATTAGCTAGCTTTCAGTGTATGGCCACATTGGACTCATCTGCCATATAGTCAGCTCTCTCTGTATGAACATGTTGAACTCATCTGCCTTGTAGCTAGCCCTTTAAATATACACATGATGGACTCATCTAACATGTAGCTAACTCT
>NW_006409851.1:18270-18791 GCF_000296735.1 Chrysochloris asiatica | reverse complement strand
ACTCGTCTATCATGTAGCTAGCTCTCTGTGCATGGATATGTTGGACTGATCTGCAATGTAGGTAGTGCTCTGTGTATGAACATGTTGGACTTGTCTTACCATATAGCTACATCTCTGTCTATGGATATGTTGGACTCATCAGACATGTAGCCAGCTGTCTCCATGAACATGATGGAATCATGTGCCTTGTAGCTTGTCCTGTATATATGCACATGTTGGACTCCTCTGCCATGAAGCTAAATCTCAGTATATGGACATGTTGGACTAATTTGCCATGCAGCTAGTACTCTGTATATGGACATGTTGGACTTCTTTGCCATGTAGCTAGCTGTCAGTATATGGACACCTTGGATTCATCTGCCATGGATCAAGAACTCTATATATGGAAATTTGGCACTACGCTGCAGTGTTGCTAGCTCTGTGTATATGGATATATTGGATTAATCTACCATGTAGCTAGTTCTCTGTCCATGGATATATTGGATGGGTCTGCCATGTATGTAGCTCTCAGTATATGGACA
>NW_006409851.1:14623-16448 GCF_000296735.1 Chrysochloris asiatica | reverse complement strand
CATGTAGCTAGCTTTCAGTGCATGGATATGGTAGACTGATCTGCCATGTAGGTAGCTCTCTGTATATGAACATTTGGACTTGTCTGCCATGTAGCTAGCTCTCAGTATGTGGACATGTTGAATTCATCAGCCATGTAGCTAGGTCTCTGTGTCTGAACATGTTGAACTCATCTGACTTGCAACTACTCCTCTATATATACACATGTTGTACTCATATGCCATGTCGCTAACTCTCAGTATATGGACATGTTGGACTCATGTGCCATGTAGCTAGTATTCTGTATATGGACGTGTTGGACTACTCTGCCATGTACCTAGCTCTCAGTACATGGACATTTTGGACTCGTCTGCCAAGTAGCTAATTCTCTGTGCAAGGATATGTTGATCTTCTCTGCCATGTAGATAGTTCTCAGTATATGCCCAAGTTGGGCTCATCTGCCAAGGAGCTAGTTTTCTGTATATGGAAATGTGGCACTACTCTGCCGTTTTACTAGCTCTGTGTATATGGACTGATTGGACTCGTCTGCCTTGTAGCTATCTCTCTGTGCATGGACCTGTTGTACTGTTCTGCCATGTTGGTAGCTCTCTATATATGAACATATGGACTTGTCTGCCATGTAGCTAGCTCTCAGTATGTGGACATGTTAAGTTCAGCAGCCATGTATGTAGATCTCTGTATATGAAAATGTTGGACTCATCTGCCTTGTAGCTAACCATCTAAATATAAACATTTGGACACATCTGCCCTGTAGCTAACTCTGTATATATGGACACGTTTGACTCATTTGCCATGTAGCTAGAACTCTGTAATGGAAACGATGCATTATTCTTTCATGTAGCTAGCACTCTGTATATGGACATTTTGGACTCGTCTGCCTAGTAGCTAACTCTCTATGCAAGGATATGTTGGGCTGATCTGCCATGGACGTAGTTCTCTGTATATGAACATGTTGAACTTGTGTGCCATGTAGCTAGCTCTCAGTATTTGGACATGTTGAATTCATCAATCATGTAGCTAGCTCTCTGTGTATGAGAACATGTTGGACTCATCTGCCTTGTAGCTAGCCCTCTAAATATACACATTGTGACACATCTGCCATGTAACTAACTCTCAGTATATGGACACGTTAGACTCATTTGCCTTGAATGTAGAACTCTGTATATGGAAATGGTGCACTACTCTGCCATGTCGCTAGCTCTTTGTATATGAACATTTTGGACTCGTCTGCCATGTAGCTAGCAATCTCTACATCAACATTTTGGACTCATATGCCTCGAAGATTGTCCTCTATATATACACATGTTGGACTCATTTGCCATGTAGCTAAATCACAATATATGGTCATGTTGAACTCATCTGCCATGTAGCTAGTACTCTGTATATGGATATGTTAGACTTCTCTGCCAAGTAGCAAGCTCTCAGTGTATGGACACGTTGGACTCATTTAGCATGGAGCTAGAACTCTGTATATGGAAATGTGGCACTACTCTGCCGTGTTACTAGCTCAGTGTACATGGATATATTGGACTATTCTGCCATGTAATGAGCTCTATTTTCACGGTATGTTGGACTGATCTTCCATGTAGGTAGCTCTCTGTAAATAAACATGTTGGACTTGTCTGCCACGTAGCTACATCTCTGTATATGGATATCTTGGACTCATCAGCCATGTAGCCAGATCTATCTGCATGAACATGGTGGACCCCATCTGCCTTGTAGCTAGTTCTCTATATATACACATGTTGGACTCATCTGCCATGTAGCTAACTCTCAAGATATGGATATGTTGGACTCATCTGCCATGTAGCTAGTACTCTGTATATG
>NW_006409851.1:10291-13312 GCF_000296735.1 Chrysochloris asiatica | reverse complement strand
AGCTCTCTGTATATGGACATATTGGACACGTCTGCCTTGTAGCTAGTTCTCTGGCATGGATGTTGGACTGATCTGCCATGGAGGTAGCTCTCTGTATATGAACATGTTGGACTTGTCTGCCATGTACCTAGCTCTCAGTATATGGACATGTTGAATTCATCAGCCATAAAGCTAGTTCTTTGAGTATGAACATGTTAGACTCATCTGCCTTGTAGTTAGCCCTCTAAATATACACATTTGGACACTTCTGCCATGTAGCTAACTCTCAGTATATGGACGCATTGGACTCATTTGCCATGTAGGTAGAACTCTCTATATGGAAATGATACAGTACTCTGCTAGGTAGCTAGCACACTATATATGGCAATTTTGGACTGATCTGCCATGTAGCTAGCTCTCTTTTCAAGGATATGTTGGACTGATCTGCCATGTAGGTAGCTCTCTGTATATGAACGTATTAGACATGTCTGCAAGATACCTAGATCTCTGTGTATGGATATGTTGGACTCATCAGCCATGTAGCCAGCTCTCTCTGCATGAACATTTTGGACTCATCTACCTTGTAGCTATTTCTCCATATATACACATGTTGTACTCATCTGCCATTTAGCTAACTCTCAGTATATGGACATGTTGGAATCATCTGCCACATCGCTAGCTCTCTGTATATGGACATTTTGGACTCGTCTGCCATGTAGCTAGCTCTCGGTGCATGGATATGTAGGACTGATTTACCATGTAGTAAGATTTCTGTATATGAACATTTGAAGTTGTCTGACATGTACCTAGCTCTCAGTATATGGACATGTTGAATTCATTAGCCATGTAGCTAGCTTTCTGTGTATGAACTTGTTGGACTCATCTGCCTTGTAGCTGTACCTCTAAATAGACACATTTGGGCACATCTTCCATGTAGCTAACTCTCAGTCTATGGACACGTTGAATTCATTTGCCATTTAGCTAGAATTCTCTATATGGAAATGTTGTACTACTCTGCCATGTAGCTAGCACTCTGTATATGGACATTTTGGACTCATCAGCCATTTAGCCATCTCTCTCTGCATGAACATGTTGGACTCATATGCCTTGTAGGTAGTCCTCTATACAAACACATGATGGACTCATCTACCTTGTAGCTAAATCTCAGTATATGGACTTGTTTGACTCATGTGACTTGGAGCTAGTTCTCTGTATATGGACATATTGGACTTCTCTGCAATGTAGGTAGCTCTCAGTATATGGACATGTTGGACTCCTCTGCCATGGAGCTAGAACTCTTAATATGGCAATGTGACACTACTCCGCCATGTTTATAGCTCTGTGTATATGGACATATTGGCCTCGTCTGCTATGTAGCTAGCTCTCTGTGCATGGAAATTTTGGACTGATCTGCCATGTAGGTAACTCTCTGTTTATGAACATGTTGCACTTATCTGCCATGTAGGTAACTCTCTGTTTATGAACATGTTGCACTTGTGTGTCATGTAGCTAGCTCTCCGTATATAGACATGTTGAATTCATCAGCCATGTAGCTAGCTTTCTGTGTATGAACATGAAAGACTCATCTGCTTTCTAGCAAGCCCTCTAAATATACACATTTGGACACATTTGCCATGTAGCTAACTCTCAGTATATGGACATGTTGGACTCATCTGCCATGTAGCTAGTACTCAGAATATGGACATGTTGGACTTCTCTGCCATGTAGCAAACACTCAGTATATGGACACATTAGACTCATCTGCCATGGAAAAAGAACTTTGTATATGGAAATGTGGCAATATTCTGCCGTGTGACTAACTCTCTGTATATTGACATATTGGACTCGTCTTCCTTGTAGCAAGCTCTCTTTGCATGGATATTTTGGACTGATCTGCCATGTAAGTAGCTCTCTGTACATGAGCATGTTGGACTTGTCTGCCATGTAGCTATGTCTCTGTATATGTATTTGTTGGACTCATCAGCCCTGTAGGCAGCTCTCTGTCCATGAACATGTTGGACTCATCTGCTTGTAGCTAGTTCTCTATATATACACATGTTGAACTCATCTGCCATGTAATTAGTACTCTGTATATGGACATGTTGGACTTCTCTGTCAAATCGCTAGCTCGCAGTATAGGGACACTTTGGACTAATCTGCCATGGATTTAAAACTCTGTATATGGAAATGGTGCACTACTCTGCCATGTCGCTAACTCTCTGTATATGCACATTTTAGACTCGTCTGCCATGTAGCTATCTCTCTGTGCATGGATAAGTTGGACAGATCTGACATGTATTTAGCACTGTGTATATGAACATTTGGACTTGTCTGCCATGTAGCTAGCTCTCAGTATATGGTCATGTTGAATTCATC
This sequence comes from Chrysochloris asiatica, assembly GCF_000296735.1. Lineage (NCBI taxonomy): Eukaryota > Metazoa > Chordata > Mammalia > Afrosoricida > Chrysochloridae > Chrysochloris > Chrysochloris asiatica. Next base: position 10,957 of record NW_006409851.1, on the reverse strand, counting down.
ATCCATGTAGCTAGCTTTCTGTGTATGAACATGGTGTACTCATCTGCCTTGTAGCTCGACCTCTGAATATACACATTTGGACACATCTTCCATGTAGCTAACTCTCAGTATATGGACACATTCGACTCATCTGCCATGTAGCTAGAGCTCTGTATATGGAAACGTTGCATTACTCTGCCATGTAGCTAGCACTCTGTATATTGACATTTTGGATTCATCTGCCATGTCGCTAGCTCTCTGAGCAAGTGTATGTTGTATTGATCTGCCATGTAGGTAGCTCTTTGTATATGGACATATTGGACTTGTCTGCCATGTAGCTAGATCTCTGTGTATGAATATGTTGGACTCATCAGCCATGTAGCCATCTCTCTCTACATGAACACATTGGACAAATATGCCTTGTAGCTAGTCCTCTATATAAACACATGTTGGATTCATATGCCTTGTAGATAAATCTCAGTATATGGACATGTTTGACACATCTGCCATGTAGCTAGTACTCTGTATATGGACATGTGTTGGACCTCTCTGCAATGTAGCTAGCTCTCAGTATATGGACACATTGGATTCATCTGCATTGGAGCTAGATCTTTGTATTTGGAAATGTGGCACTACTCTGACGTGTTTCTAGCTCTGTGTATATGAACATATTGGCCTCATCTGCCA
>NW_006409851.1:9144-10176 GCF_000296735.1 Chrysochloris asiatica | reverse complement strand
TCTCTGTGCAGATATGTTGGACTGATCTGACATGTAGGTAGCTCTCTTTTTATGAACATGTTGGTTGGATTTGTCTGCCATGTAGCTATATCTCTGTATATGACTATGTTGGACTCATCAGCCATGTAGTCAGCTTTCTCTGAATGAACATGTAAGACTCATCTTCCTTTTAGCTAGTCCTCTATATATACACATGTTGGACTCATCTGTCATGTAGCTAAACCTCAATATTTGGACATGTTGGACTCATCACCATGTAGCTAGTATTCTGTAAATGGACATGTTGGACTTCTCTGCAATATAGTTATCTCTCAGTATATGGACACGTTGGATTCATCTTCCATAGAGCTAAAACTGTATATATGCAAATGTGGTACTACTCTGCAGTGATGTTAGCTCTGTGTATTTGGACATATTGGACTCATCTGCCATGTAGCTAGCGCTATCTCTGATCATGGATATATTGAACTGATCTGCCTGGTATGTAGCTCTCTATTTATGAACATGGTGGACTTTTCTTCCATGTAGCTATATCTCTGTATATGGACATGTTGGATTACTCTACTGTGCAGCTAGCTCTCTATATATGGACATGATGGACTCCTCTGCCATATAGTTAGCGCTCAGTATATTGACATGTTGGACTTATCAGCCACGTAGCCAGCTTTCTCGGCATGAACACGTTGGACTCATATGCCTTGTAGCTAGTCCTCTATATAAACACATATTGTACTCATCTGCCATGTAGCGAGAACTCTGTATAGGAAACGTTGCACTACCTGCCATGAGCTGCCACTCTGTATAAGGACATTTTGGACTCATCTGCCATGTAGCTAGTGCTCTGTCTAAGGATATGTTGGACTGATCTTCCATGCAGATAGCTCTCTGTATATGACTATGTTGGACTTGTCTGTCATGTAGATAGATCTCAGTGTTTGTATATGTTGGACTCATCAGCCATGTAGCCAGCTCACTCTGCATGAACATGTTGGACTCATCTGCCTTGTAGCTAGTCCTCTTTATAAACACATG
>NW_006409851.1:5345-7719 GCF_000296735.1 Chrysochloris asiatica | reverse complement strand
TATATCTCTGTTTATGGATATGTTGGAATCATCAGCTATGTAGCCAGCTCTCTCTGAATGAACATGTTGGACTTATCTGCCTTATAACTAGTCCTCTATATATACACATTTTGGACTCATCTGCCATGTAGCTAAATCTCAATATATGGACATGTTGGACTTATCTACCATGTAGCTAGTACTCTGTATATGGACAAGTGCACCTCTCTGCCATGTAGTTAGCTCTCAGTGTATGGGCACATTGGACTCATCTGCCATCGAGCTAAAACTGTGTATTTTTAAATCTGGGACTATTCAGCGGTGCTGTTAGCTCTGTGAATATTGACATATTGGATTCGTCTGCAATGTAGCTAGCTCTCTGTTCATGGATATGTTGGACATATCTGCCATGTAGGTAGCTCACTGTATATGATCATGTTGGACTTGTATTCCATGTAGCTAGATCTCTGTATATGGATTTGTTGGACTCATCAGCCATGTAGCCAGCTCTCTCTGCATAAACATGTTGGACTCATCTCCTTTGTAGCTAGTTCACTATATATATAAACATGTTGGAATCATGTGCCATGTAGCTAACTCTCAGTATAGTGGACATGTTGGACTCATCTGCCATGTAGCTAGTATTCTGTATATTAACATTTTGGACTTCTCTGCCATGTTGTTAGCTCTCAGTATATTGACACTTTGGACTCATCTGCCATGGGGCTAGAACTCTGTATATGGAAATGGTACACGACTCTGCCATGTCACTAGCTATCTGTATATGGACATTTTGGACTTGTCTGCCATGTAGCTAGCTCTCTGTGCATGGATATGTTGGACTGATCTGCCATGTAGGTAGCTCTGTGTATATGAACATTTGGACTTGTCTGCCATGTAGCTAAATCTCTGTATATGGATATGTTGACCTCATCAAACTTGTAGGCAGCTGTCTCTGCATGAGCATGTTGGACTCATCTGCCTTTTAGGTAGTTCCCTATATATACACATGTTGTAATCATCTGCTATGTAGGTAAAACTCAACAGATAGACATGTTGGACTCATCTTCCATGTAGCTAGTGCTCTGTACATGGACACGTTGGACTCATTTGCCATGGAGCTCTTCCATGTAGTTGGACTCTCTTCCATGTAGCTAGCTTTCAGTATAGGAACACGTTGGACTCATTTGCCATGGAGCTAGAGCTCTGTATATGGAAATGTGGCACTACTCCGCCGTGTTGCTAGCTCTGTGTATATGGACATTTTGGATTCATCTGCCATGTACCTTGCTCTCTGTGCATGGATATGTTGGACTTATCTGCCATATAGGTAGCTCTCTGTATATGAACATGTTGGAATTGTGTGCCATGTAAATAGATCACTGTATATGGATATGTTGGACTCATCAGCCATGTAGCCAGCTCTCTCTGCATGAATATGTTGGACTCATCTACCTTGTCACTATTCCTTTATATATACACATGTTGGTCTCATCTGCCATATACCTAAATCACAGTATATGGACATGATGGACTCATCTACCATGTAGCTAGTACTCTGTGTATGGACATGTTGGACTTTTATGCTGTGTAGCTAGCTCTCAGTATATGGACACGTTGGACTCATATGCCATGTAGCTAGAACTCCGTATAGGAAAATGTTACACTACTCTACCATGTCGTTGGCTCTCTGTATATGGACATTTTAGATTCGTCTGACATGTATCTGGCTCTCTGTGCATGGATATGTTGGACTGATCTGCCATGTAGGTAGCTCTCTGTATATGAACATGTTGGACTTGTCTCCCATATAGCTAGACCTCTGTATATGGATATTTTGAACTCATCAGCCATGTGGCCAGCTGTCTCTGCATGAACATGTTGGACTCATCTGCCTTGTAGTTAGTCCTCTAAATAAACACATGTTGGACTCACCTGCCATGTAGCTAAATCTCAGTATATGGACATGTTGCACTTATCTGCCATGTACCTAACAGTCTGTAAATGGACATGTTGGAATTCTGTGCAATGTAGCTAGCGCTCAGTATATGGACACATTGGACTCATCTGCCATGGAACAAGAACTGTGTATATGCAAACGTGGCAGTACTCTTCCATGTTGCTAGCTCTGTGAATATTGACCTATTGGACTCATCTGCACTCTGTGCATGGATATGTTGGACTGATCTGTCATGTAGGTACCTCTCTGTATATGAATATGTTGGACTTGTATGCCATGTAGCTAGATCTCTGTATATGGATATGTTGGACACATCAGCCATGAGACCAGCTCTCTGCATGAACATGTTGGACTCATCTGCCTTGTTGCTAGTCCTCTATATGTTGGACACATTTGCCATATAGTTAAATCTCAATATATGGACATGTTGGACTC
>NW_006409851.1:3688-4306 GCF_000296735.1 Chrysochloris asiatica | reverse complement strand
TGGACATGTTGAATTCATCATCCATGTACTAGATCTGTGTGTATGAACATGTTGGACTCATCTGCCGTGCAGCTAGCCCTTAAATATTCCCATTTGGATACATCTGCCATGTAGCTAACTGTCAATATATTGACACGTTGGACTCATTTGCCATGTACCTATTCCTCTATAAATACACATGTTGGACTCATCTGCCATGTAGCTAAATGTCAATATATGGACATGTTTGACTCATTTGCCATGTAACTAGTAATCTGTATTTGGACATGTTGGACTTCTCTGCCATGTAGCTAGGACTGTATATATTGACATTTTGTACTCGTCTGCCATGTAACTAGCTCTCTGTGAAAGGATATGCTGGACTGATCAGCCATGTTTGTAGTTCTCTGTATATGAACATATTGGACTTGTATGCCATGTCGCTAGATCTCTGTGTATGGATATTTTGGACTCGTCAGCCATGAAGCCAGCTCTCTCTGCATGAACATGTTAGACTCATCTGCATTGTAGCTATTCCTCTATATGTACACATTTGGGACTCATCAGACATGTAGCTAAATCTCAGTATATTGACACGTTCGATTCATCTGTCAAGTAGCTAATACTCTGTATATGGAA
>NW_006409851.1:1953-3588 GCF_000296735.1 Chrysochloris asiatica | reverse complement strand
AACTCTCTGTGCATGGATATGTAGGACTGATCTGCCATGTAGGTAGCTCTCTGCATATTAACATGTTGGACTTGTCTGTCATGAACCTAGATCTCTGTGTAAGGATATGTTGGAATCATCAGCCTTGTAGGCATCTCTCTCTGCTTGAACATGTTGGACTCAACTGCCTCGTAACTAGTCTTCTATATATATACACATGTTGTACTCATCTGCCATATAGCTAAATCTCAATATATTAACATTTTGGACTCATCTGCCATGTAGCTACTACACTGCATATGGACATGTTGGACTTCTCTGTCATGCAGCTAGCTCTCAGTATATGGACACTTTTGACTCATCAGCCATGGAGCTAGAACTCTGTATATGTCGACATTTTAGACTCGTCTGACAAGTAGCTAGCTTTCAGTGCATGGATATGTTGAACTGATCTGCCATGTAGGTAGCTCTTTGTATATGAACATATTGGACTTCCCAGCCATGTATCTAGCTCTCAGTACATGGACATGTTGAATTCATCAGCAATGTAGCTAGCTCTTTGTATATGAACATGTTGGACTCATCTGCCTTGTAGCTAGCCCTTTAAATATACCCATTTGGACACATCTGCCATGTAGCTAACTCTCAATATATGGAAACTTTGGACTCATCTGCCATGTAGTTAGACCACTGTATATGGAAATGTTGCTCTACTCTTCCATGTAGCTTATCTCTGTATATGGATATTTTCTATTCCTCTACCATATAGCTAGTCCTCTATAAATACACATGTTGGAATCATCTGCCATGTAGATAAATCTCAATATATGGACATGTTGGATTCATCTGCCATGTAACTAGTTCTTTGTATATGGAAATGTTGTACTTGTCTGCCATGTAGCTAGCTGTCTGTATATGGACATGTTGGACTCATCTGCCATGTAGCTAGAACCCTGAGTATGGAAACGTTGCACTACTCTGCCATGTAGCTGGCACTCTGTATATAGAAATTTTGGACTTGTCTGCCATGTAGCTAGCTCTCTGTGCAAGGATATGTTGGACTGATCAACCATGTAGGTAGCTCTCTGTATATGAACAGATTGGACTTGTCTGACATGTAGCTAGATCTCTGCGTATGCATATGTTGGACTCATCAGCCATGTAGCCAGCTCTCTCTGCATGAACATGTTGGACTCATCTGCCTTGTAGCTCGTCCTCTATATAAACACATGTTGGACTCATCTGCCACGTAGCTAAATCTCAATACTGGAAATGTTGAACTCATCTGCCATGTCGCTAATACTCTGTATATGGACATGTTGGACTCATCTGCCATGGAGCTAGAACTCTTTATATGGAAATGTGGCACTACCCTGCCGTGTTTCTAGTTCTTTGTATATGGACATATTGGACACGTCAGCCTTGTAGCTAGCACTCTGTGAATGGATATGTTGACTTGATCTGCCATGTAGGTAGCTCTCTCTATGTGAACATGTTGTACTTGTCTGCCATGTAGCTAGATCTCTGAATAATGATAAGTTGGACTCACCTGTTATATAGCCAGCTGTCCTTGCATGAACATGTTGGACTCATCTGTCTTGTAGCTAGTCCTCTATATATACACATGTTGGACTCATCTGCCATGTAGCTAAATCT
>NW_006409851.1:0-648 GCF_000296735.1 Chrysochloris asiatica | reverse complement strand
CAGCTCTGTATATATGAACATGTTGGGCTTGTCTGCCATGTAACTAGATATCTGTTTATGGATATGTTGGACTCCTCAGCCATGTAGCCAGCTCTCAGTGCATGGACATGTTGGGCTCATCTGCCTTTTAGCTAGACCTCTATATATACACATGTTGGACTCACCTGACATGTAGCTAAATATCAATATATAGACATGTTGGACTCATCTGCCATGTAGCTAATACTCTGTATATGGCATGTTGTACTTCTCTCTCATGTAGACTTGAGACTCATCTGCTATGGAGCTAGAACTCATCTGCCATTGAGCTAGAACTGTGCATATGATAATTTGGCATTACTCTGCCATGTTGCTAGCTCTATGTATATGTACATATTGGACTCATCTGCCATGTAGTTAGCTCTCTGTATATGAACATGTGTATAGTTCTCTGGCGAGGTCTATGTGTATAGTCATCTCTTATTCTGTCTAAAGAAGGTATTTGAAATAAACAAATCATTTGTCTTGCAGAAATCTATCATTCGTTCTCCAGCTTCATTTCTATCACCAAATCCAAAATTTCCAACTACTGGAACCTCCTGTTTGCTCCCTACTTTTACATTACAGTCAACAGTAATGAGCAATACATCTTGATTGCAGACTGAAGAA
>NW_006409850.1:21730-22790 GCF_000296735.1 Chrysochloris asiatica | reverse complement strand
GTAAACTATCACATAATTCACAATAAAACATTAAAATAAATAAAAAGAATGTGTTCTTGTTAATTACAGGTTAAAATTATAATATTTTGAATCTGTTGGTCAAATAAAATATATTCTAGGGAGTAAAAAACTACTTGGATTCTTCTATGCTAATACAGATTGCAGTGAAAAGGAAATTCAGAAAGCAATTCCATTTATAATAGCCGCCCAAAAACCACAATTATTTAGGAAGAAATCCAACCAGAAAACCAGTTGTTGTTAAGTCCCGTCAAGTCAGTTCCGACTTAGAGCGACCTTGTCCAGAGTTTCTGAGAGACTGGTGACCTTGATCTCTGGTTCAAAGTGTACTTGCAAGTCCAGCGCATTAACCCAGAGATAGGCCTATCCAAACCAAAAGAGAGAGTTATCAAAACAGAAGAATATACGATGCTCATGGGAGTCCCGGTGTAGCACTGGACCATAAGGCCCGTTTGAACCACAAGGTCGGCACTTAACAACCACAAATAGGTAGTGAGACTTAACATTGGGAAGATGTCAATACAACCCAAAGGAATCTGAAGGCATAATGCCAACCTAGTCCAAATTCCAACAGCATTCTTTAAAGAGATGATTAAAAATGACCACAGACTTTATATGGAAAAGAAAAACTTCACATAGACAAAGCAGTGCTTAAGAAGACGAGCAAAGTTGGAGGGCTCTCATTCCCGAATCTCAAAATTTACTGCACAGCCACAGGGGTCAAAAGAGCCTGGTCCCGGGCCAACCAAGGATTCCGAGACCAAACAGAACTGAGAACCTAGAAGGAAATCCATCCACATACAGTCAAGTCATCTTCCACAGATGGCCAGAACCCATTAAATGGGGAAGGGTCGTCTCTTCAATGAATCGTGCTGACAAAACAGGACATCCATTTGCTGAAGAATGAAACAAGAAGACCTAAAGACCTCTCTGTCACGCCATACACAGAACTCAACATGGATTACAGAACCAAACCCTAAAACATAAAGCCTTGGACTATAAAGATCATTGGTGAAAACACAGGGACACACTCTGGGCTGTA
>NW_006409850.1:19881-20166 GCF_000296735.1 Chrysochloris asiatica | reverse complement strand
GACATAGGGACACACTCCAGGCTCTAAGACAGGGCACTGCACAGTGTCCCAACATTATAACCCACACACAGACATACAGACACACTCCAGGCTCTAAGACAGAGCACTGCACAGTGTCCAACATTATAAACCCACACAGACATAGGGACACACTCCAGGTTCTAAGACAGGGCACTTCACAGTGTCCCAACATTATAACTCACACACAGACATAGGGACACACTCCAGGTTCTAAGACAAGGCACTGAACAGTGTCCAACATTATAACTCACACAGACATAGGGA
>NW_006409850.1:16334-19632 GCF_000296735.1 Chrysochloris asiatica | reverse complement strand
CACACACAGACATAGGGACACACTCCAGGTTCTAAGACAAGGCACTGAACAGTGTCCAACATTATAACTCACACAGACATAGGGACACACTCCAGGTTCTAAGACAAGGCACTGTACAGTGTCCAACATTATAAACCACACACAGACACAGGGACACACTCCAGGCTCTAAGACAGGGCACTGCACAGTGTCCCAACATTATAACCCACACACAGACATACGGACACACTCCAAGTTCTAAGACAGGGCACTGCACAGTGTTCAACATTATAACTCACACACAGACATACGGACACACTCCAGGCTCTAAGACAGAGCACTGCACAGTGTCCAACATTATAACCCACACACAGACATACAGACACACTCCAGGCTCTAAGACAGAGCACTGCACAGTGTCCCAACATTATAACCGACACACAGACATATAGACACACTCCAGGCTCTAAGACAGAGCACTGCACAGTGTCCAACATTATAAACCACACACAGACATAGGGACACACTCCAAGCTCTAAGACAGGGCACTGCACAGTGTCCAACATTATAACAGAAGACAACAACACAGGACACACTCCGGGCTGTAAGACTAGGCATCGCACACTCTCCAACATTATAAACCACACACAGAATGCAAAAACAGATGACTGGAAACTCCTACAAATGAGAAACTGACATGCATCACAAGGTTTCACCATGTCTTCAGGGTAAACAGCACAAGAAAATCGAACTCTTCAACACCGTTACCAAGAAACACTGCTATTTAACAGCGAGAAACCCACCTATTTGCTTTAAGTTATTTGGCACTGAAGTTTTCAGAGATCTCTGGGGATTAACCTATAAACGTTTCACTATAGGGTTAGAACAAGAATACGGATCATATAAGGCAAGTACCGTAAACAAACTTTCCATCATTCCGCCTTTTTTATAAAGTTTTTATTCTACAATCCTCCATAAAAATGTGAATCCATTATTGTTGATGTTAAGTGCCGCTGGGTCAGTTTCAACTCACAGTGACCCTGTAAGAGCTTCATAGGCTATAAATCTTTGTAGGACCCAAAAACCTCTTTAGTCTCCTGGAGAGCGACTGGTGGGCTTGAACCTCTGACTTTGGAATGAGCAGTCCAGTGCTCATACTAAAGAGCCACCAGTCATTTATTATTAGACCCAGATATATATGGGTGTGTGTGTGTATGAGTGTGTGTATGTGTGTGTATACATACATATAAGGAGCTCTGGTAGCAGAGCGGTTTTTAAAGTGATTACACAAAAACAAACGCTTCTGTTGGAATAAATTATATTTCATCAATTCTCTATAATACTAACACAATTTAAGGCATCAACGCTCACTGGTCTGTAAACTACATTAGAGTCAGCGACAGGAAGCCAGAAACAAGAATCAATTAATCTACAAAGAAATCAGAGATCCTATCAGCCATGGTCTTTAATTTGATAAAAAAAGAACAAAACAGAGTTCACAGTTACAAGCTCTCAGAAAAAACAATTCAGCATAAACCATATGTTGTTGTTGTTAAGTGCCTTCGAGTTGGTTCTGACCCATAGCAACCCTGTATAGGGTTTCCGAGGCTGTAAATCTTTATGGGAGCAGAACGCCTATCTTTCTCCCGCAGAGCGGCTGGTAGTTTCGACCTGCTGGCCTTAAGATTCGCAGCCCGATTGATAACCTCTACGCTACCAGAGCACACTTATTTTGATGTTTCATTAACTCTACTTTTATCAATTCAATGCTATGTGACCACAAAACGTTAGAGGGAAACTTCATCTGGTTTCCCCCAAGGGTAACAAATGAAACCCTGTCACTTCAGATGCACCTGGAATGCGTGTCTAAGAACCCACTGTGTACATGGTACTTCAACACGCATACACCTTATTAATCACAGATCAAAAGGAGAAGAAAAGCAGGTCATTCCCAGGCTTTAATAATTTAGAAATACATTCAGGAAACGCAGGGTGTACTTGAATGTTGATCTCCATGAGTGTATTACACTTGTTTCTATCCCAGAATGCTGAATGGGACAGAACCAACCCAGAACCAGCAGCAGAATAAACCAGGAGGGAAATGAAGACGGCGGCCTACAAGGACCCGCTAGCGTTCACAATCAGGAGCTCAAGCCACCAAAGCCTCGCCAGGGATTAAAAGCACGAGAGAAGCAACAGGAGCAAACTCGTCTTGCGGGTCAATGGCTGGGACCCACCCGGCCCCCGGCCCCCTCGGGTCTGCCCTCCAGCCCCTCCTGGACATTGCACACGTCTGTGGACCTTACGTGCTCACTCTCTGCTCACAGCAGAAGTTCTTGTATGTTCCAGAGACTTTCATAGAAGCCTGGATTTTCTCCCAAGAACTTCCAACCATTCCTGGATTGTCCCCATGAGATTTAGTGCCCACTCTTAAGAGGGTAATGACCCCACAACCAATGGGGGGGAGCACCCACCCAGCACTGAGCTGTCACGTGAACCTACCCAGGCTGTGGGGTCTGGTTTTCCGTTGTTGTCATGTCTCGTGCTAGGGACCAGGAAAGCTCTGCCGGCTGTGCTCTCTGTTGTCTCCAGCAGCTCAGAAAACCTGGGGGACAAGACTAGGCTGGGGCTCATGTGGGGCCCAAGTCATTACCCCAAACTTTGGATATGTGACCCTGGAGCCATCCAGTCCCATCACTAACTGCTCTGTATCAGAAAGAACGAGAAAGGACTTTACGTTAATACTAGTGGACCATCTATCACTGTACCAGGAGTCCTGGTCTGGCGTTGTGGGTTAATGCATCAGACTGCAAAGCCGTTTGAACTGTAAGGTCGGTGATTCAAGCTCACCAGCTGCTCCTCAGAAACCCTATAAAGGGTTGCTATGGGTCGGAACCGACTCGACAGCACCTGACAACAATAAATCATTCTACCATGCCCATGAAAAGGTCTACTGAAAGCTCAGTGAAGACTGTAGAGGACCGTGATGACACCATCAACTGTCTGCCCAAATGATTACTGCTTATCAGAAGTTGTTCAAACAAGGACCAGGCTTCAAGCAGAGCGGGACAATTTTTGAGTATTTCACCTTAAAACACTTAGAGCAAACACCTAAGACCCAAAGACAGGTTGTGGGGTGTGTATAATACGCTTTCAGGGATCACGTGGTTATGTGACTTTACTATTGTTACCGTTCACCTGGTTATCTTACGTTACTAGCTATCGTTACTGTTCACCTGGTTATCTTCCTTTACTAGCTATTGTTACTGTTCACCTGGTTAGCTTCCTTTACTAGCTATCGTTACCGTTCACCTGGTTA
>NW_006409850.1:10699-16174 GCF_000296735.1 Chrysochloris asiatica | reverse complement strand
CTTTACTAGCTACTGTTATCGTTCACCTGGTTATCTTTACTAGCTATCGTTACCGTTCACCTGGTTAGCTTCCTTTACTAGCTATTGTTACTGTTCACCTGGCTATCTTACTTTAGTTCCTATCGTTACCGTTCACCTGGTTATCTTACTTTACTAGCTACTGTTATCGTTCACCTGGTTAGCTTACTTTACTAGCTATCGTTACCGTTCACTTGGTTAGCTTCCTTTACTAGCTACTGTTACCGTTCACCTGGTTAGCTTCCTTTACTAGCTATCGTTACCGTTCACCTGGTTAGCTTCCTTTACTAGCTACTGTTATCGTTCACCTGGTTATCTTACTTTACTAGCTATCGTTACCGTTCACCTGGTTATCTTACTTTACTAGCTACTGTTACCGTTCACCTGGTTATCTTCCTTTACTAGCTATCGTTACCGTTCACCTGGTTATCTTACTGTACTAGCTATCATTACTGTTTACCTGGTTATTTTACTTTACTAGCTATCGTTACTGTTCACCTGGTTATCTTACTTTACTAGCTACTGTTATCGTTCACCTGGTTATCTTTACTAGCTATCGTTACCGTTCACCTGGTTATCTTCCTTTACTAGCTATCGTTACCGTTCACCTGGTTAGCTTCCTTTACTAGCTATGGTTACCGTTCACCTGGTTGTCTTACTTTACTAGCTATGGTTACTGTTCACCTGGTTAGCTTACTTTACTAGCTATGGTTATCGTTCACCTGGTTATCTTACTTTACTAGCTATCGTTACCGTTCACCTGGTTATCTTCCTTTACTAGCTATTGTTACTGTTCACCTGGTTATCTTCCTTTACTAGCTATCGTTACCGTTCACCTGGTTATCTTCCTTTACTAGCTATGGTTACCGTTCACCTGGTTATCTATCTTACTTTACTAGCTATGGTTACCGTTCACCTGGTTATCTTACTTTACTAGCTATCGTTACCGTTCACCTGGTTAGCTTCCTTTACTAGCTATCGTTACCGTTCACCTGGTTAGCTTCCTTTACTAGCTACTGTTATCGTTCACCTGGCTATTTTACTTTCCTGTTGCTGTTGTGTGAAGCCCAGTGGGTGCCCAAACGTGTTTATCTGAGGTGTGGTCGAGTTGGTTGAGTCCCATAGCGACCCCTCTGCACACCAGAAGGAAACTCTGCCCTGTCCTGGGCCAGCCTCACAATTCCTGCCATGCTTGAGCCCATTCCTGCAGCCACTCTGCCAACCCATTCCATGGATATCTTCCTTTTTGCTGACCAGCCATTCAATCAAGCACTATGTCCTTCCCCAGGGACTGGTCCCCCCCGTGATAATTCATGCAAAGTCTGAGAGCAAGGCTGACCATCTTGGCTTCTCACGAGCATTATGGGTAAACTTGCTCCAGCAGGTCTGCTGGTTGTCCCGAAGTCTCTGGTACGGTCGTGGCTGTCCATTCACAAGGCCCCTCCCAACTGTGACCTCGCAGGTGTAGAGGGAGAGACGAGCAGGAACTGAAGGCTTTCCACCTGCATGAGCCTCAGCCCCGGGAGGAAGTATTCCCTGGGAAGTGAGTGATGAAGAACAAACTCTAAGGCACAAACATTCATCACATTCGCACGTGTGCCCCAAAGGCGAGAAATGAGACAGCTGTCCCGCCTCTGTTCCAACCAGAGGCCCTCCTCACCACGGCGCGTTCTCACAGCTCTGACACATGCGTGTAAACAGTCATGAGGGTGATTTCATGCCGTAACACGTTAGCACTTTCTCCTAGGGCACTGGTTTCTGTTCTGAAGGGCACTGACCTGAAATGCTTCCTGAGGTTTTCGGCCTGACCTCCACGGACCCCAGACTCAGAGGTCCCCACTAAGACGGAGGACAGGTTGTTGTTCATCATCGAGGGCAGCAGTCTACGATCACTGGACGACGTTTCTTCAGCGTTAAGGTTTCCAGAGTCTGACCCATCACGCCAGGGGAGGTTCAAAACGTGAAATAGAAAGGAAAGGAAATGATTAGGAACACCGGGGGGCTCGGAACACTTAATTTGTCCTTGATTTCTTCTGTTTCTCATCTACTCTCATTTTTCTCCCATTCTGTTCTTTTTTTTTGACACTCTCTACTCTCTGCCTTTTTTCATCTCCCATCTCCCTGATGTTTCTAAGTATTTTTAAAGTTTTCTTCCTTCTATTTCGTCTCTTTTTTCCCTCTCTCTTCTGGAGCTTGAGTTTCCCGTCTTTCTTTTCTCATTTTAGTTATTGTTTAGTGGGTTTTCTATTTCTTCCATTTTACTTTCTTATTGTTCACTTCTATAGCTCCATTTCCAGGCCTATCTTTTGACTTCACATTGGCTAAATTCTTTTTTTATGGTTGCTACTGCTTTTAACTTTTCTCTTTTCCTCTTTTCAGTCTTACTTCTTTGTCTATCCTGTTCTATTGTCTGGGGGAGAACAGATTTTCCCTGTCCCACAAATAGGAGACAAGAGGAGTACCCATACAGTCCAGTCACAACCAGAGCTTCTTAGCTCAACCTCCAGCCAACGCTACCCCCCGGCCATGTGTCCTTCTAAGCCCGGGGTAGCTAGGTTGCGAACCCCCTAGATAACACCTAACAACAATGTAGCTCAGCAAACATACGGTCAATGGTTAAAATATTGTTAATAAAGGCAGTGTTTTGTTCTTTTGTACACAGCATCGCTATGGGTCAGTACCGTGGACGTGTACCTGAAATCCTAAAGCAAAGTCAATGGGTAAAGCATTTTTGTCTAATGAAGGTTATAAAAAAAAAAAACGCAATTCTTACCGACTGAGGTCAGATTTTTCAACAGTTCCATCATCATATTTCTGTAGAGCTTCCTCTGATCAGGATTCAGCAAATCATCCTCTTCCTGGGACGTGTCCAGGGCCGCATCCTCTATGAGGGAGTCCTAGAAAAACCCCACACATTCTGATCCGCGAGGGCCCATGTACCCCACAGTGTACCCGGAGAACATAGGTGAGGCCCACAGTCACAGTTAAGGGAGAAGTCTTAGGGATTTGACACGATGTTCTGCATTCTACCAAGGCCTCCTCTAACTACACACACTAAGTACAGTGAAGTATTTCTATTGAAAAAGCCCTCTGTCTCTGACACAAATTCTTTCTTTCAAACACTAACTATCGCTCCCTTCATTTGTGGAGTCCTGGTGTGGTGCTGGGGCTACTGCGCTGGCCTACAAAGTCCATTTAAACCGCAGGGTCAGTGATTGTAGCTCACCAGCTGCTCCTCAGAAACACTCTGCAGGGTCACTATAGGTCAGAAGTGCCTCAACAGCATTTAACAACGCCTCCATGTATGGGAGCATGGTGGCTGTGTAAGGTAAGCACTGGACTGTGAATCACAAGGGCAGCGGGGGGAGCCCATCACATGCTCTGTGGGAGAAAGATGAGGCCTTTTGCTCCTGCAAAGATTTAAAGCCTCGAAAACCCTACACAGGGTCACTATGAGTTGAAACGGTGATTGCCGGGCAATGACAACCACCACTTTCATTTATTAAAATTGCTTTATGTTACGGTAACATATGGGCCGTGTCAGCACATCGAAGAAGACGTAGCAAAAAACCCCAGAAATATCTGCACACACAGATAGCGCCAGATTGTAGACTTCATTGAAATACACACACACAGATACACAAGGGTGCAATGATGGACTGGAAAGAAAATGGAATTTTTCCAGTAACTTCTTGAAGGGCTCTCTTAGATAGAATGACTGCAACACACTAAGGGGGCAAACAGTAAGGAACACAAGCACATTTATACATGTTGTGATTGTCCAATGCCATGAAGTCGGTTCCAACTCATAGCAACCACGTAAAGGTTTCCTAGGAGCAGAAGAAGAGTTTGAACTGCCGGCCTTGCGGTCCAGCTCACTAACACACAGTGCGACACCAGGACTCCATGTTCATCAATGCTGTTGTTGAGTGATGTCCAGTAGGGTCCGACTCATAGTGACCCTGAACAGGGTTTTCCAGGAGACACTGGTGGATCTGAACTGCTGACCTTGCAGTCCAAACTGACCTTGCAGGGCAGTACTTTATCCCAGCGTGCCACACAAGCAAAAAAAATCTCCTCAGAAAGCATTAGATAGTGAAATGGAAACTGATAAAGGGACAGAAAGACTGCACTCTCTAGATCTAGAATCAAACTGAGAAGATTTTATAAGCACAGATGCACATTTCACACGCTCACGGACTTCAAATGACAATACACAGACAGGATGCCGAGAGGTTCACTGACCTTCATGCCCAAGAAGGGAGGATTCAGGCCTTATATTCACAAAAGGAAAGGTCATTAGGGGTAGGCACAACACACACACTTTGGAAACTAGAGACACAGCCATCAATAAGCAGCAGGAGGAAGTTTACAAATAATGTTTGTGGGAAATGCTATCATCTTCCAGTGCTAATTTCTACATGACATCTTTAAACACCGCACAAGTGAAGTTAGAACTTGAGGTCACAGGGCTCCCTCAAATCTGTGGACACACCAGATGAGCAGCTACAGAGAATCCCAGCACAACCAAGTATTGGGGGGAATCGCCCACAGGCTGGTGTTTGCAAAGGAACCCTTCCGCCCCTGGGCCTCCTAGCCCTGCACGGAGACCCCACAGGGCTGCATGGCCTCCCAACACTTCCCAGGATCAACCAGACAACTACAGGACTGACTCACCATGTCCAGATTTCAGCTGGAGCTTCGAGACAATGGGGCGCTCAGCTCCAGACTTCCTGCAGGAGCTAGAAACCGATGACTGGGAGTCCTCCCTGGTCACACGCACACGCAACGGCCAGGGTCCCACGTGACCACGAGACGTCTCCCTGCGGACCAGAAATGGAGGGGAGCAGTTACAGGACACACCCCCCGCTCAGACCACAAGTAAATCAGCAAGCAGCGCCCTCCTCGGCTGCCAAGGACCCCCACAGACATCACCACCATGCCCCCTCCCATGCAGCACGGAAGTGATGATCCCCCCTCACACATGTGCTGCCAGTAAACGCTATTCCAGGAGGAGGACCTGAGCATGTTCCTGGGAAAGGAGTTTCCTGGAGTTTTGGGAAACCAAAAAGGCTCCCTGGATGTGGACAAAACCATGCTAGGCTGGGCCACTGCCCGGATGGTAGCGGGGACTTCCAGACCTTCTGAGACTCATTGCTGGGCTTCCCGTCGGGGCAGCCACTATCCAAACATGCACAGAAGCACAAAGGCAGGAAGAAGAGGAGGCAGAACTGGAGATTCACTCCCACCCTGACAAGTCACCCCAAGAGCTGCTGAAGGAATCGGCCCCCCGCTCCCCCTCCAGAGAGGACTTGAGGCACAGATCGGGACACTGCACAATATGTGCAAGGAAAACCCAACCCCATGTGACAAGGAGGGGAAGAAAAGTCAATTCAGCGGCAGACGAGCTTTGGACTTTTATGTTGTTTGCATCCTCCTGCCCTCAATAGAAATTGT
>NW_006409850.1:7526-10004 GCF_000296735.1 Chrysochloris asiatica | reverse complement strand
TGGATTCCTCTATACAATAATAACAGCACTGAGAAGGGAATTAGGGAAGCAATACCGTCTACTATAGCCACCCAAAAGATGAAACACTAATGAATAAAGGTGAATTAGAGCAACAAAGGACCTATACAAAGAAAACTATAAAACACCACTACAAGAAACCAAAAAAAGACTTACAAAAATGGAAGAATCTACCATGCTTCTGGATAGGAAGACTTAACACTGTGAAAATGTCAATACTGCCCAAAGCAATTTACACATATAATGCAATCCCAATCTAGATTCCAACGACACTCTTTAGAGAGATGGTAAAACAACTACAAACTTTATATGGAAAGCAAAGAGACCCAGCATAAGCAAAGCACTGATTAACAACAAAGTTGGAGGCCTTTCACTTCCTGATTTCAAATTTTACTACAAGGGTACAGCGGTCAAAACAGCCAGGTACTGGTACAATGAAAGATACACTGATCAGTGGAACAGAATCTAGAATCCAGAAATTAACCCATCCACATACAACCAAGTGATCTTTGACAAAGGGCCAAAGTACAATGAATGGGGAGTCAAAAATGATGCTGGCAAAACTGGAAATAAAAATGCAAAAGATTGAAACAAAACCTTTATCTCACACTGTATACAAAAACCAACTCAACATGGAATAAAGACCTAAATGTGAATCTCAAAATAATGGTTATCAATGAAAAAACAGGGACCAATTTAAGGGTCCCATTACAGTGCACACATAGATTACCAAGTATTGTTGAGAAACTGCACGAACAAAAGAAGACATAAATAGTCGATTGGGACATACTAAAAATTAGGAACTTATGTGCATCAAAAGATTTCACCCAGAGTAAAAAGGGAACCCACAGAATGGGGAAAAAAATCTATTCCAATGACAGATCAGACGAAGAGCTAATTTCTACAATATATAAGAAACTACACCACCTCTACAAGAAAATGACAAATAACCCAATTAAAATATGGGCACAGGGCATGAAGAGACACTTCACCAAGGAGATACCGGCAGCCAACAAACATGAAGAAATGTTCACAGATCACTATAGCAATTTTTAAGTGCCATCGAGTCGGCTGCAACCCATAGCGACCCTGTATAGGGTTTCGGAGGAACAGCTGGTGAGGTTGAACCGCCGACCCTGTGGTTCAAAGGGCTTTGCAGTCTGGGGCATTAACCCACAGCACCACACCAGGCATTAGAAAGATGCAAATCAAAAAACAAGATGCAACTCTCACACCAGCAATAATAGCAAAGATCAAAAAAGTAGGGGCCAATAAATGCTGGCCCTCCAGGATGTGGAGAGACTGGGATGCTCCTGCATTGCTGGTGGGTCTGCAAAACGGACCAACCTCTCTGGAAAGCAATATGGCATTTTCTCATAAGGTTGCAAACAGAAAAACCATTCGATCCAGCAATTCCTCTACTTGGTATTTACCCATAAGAAATACAAGCCATAACACGAGTAGATATATGCACACCAATGTTCATAGCAGCATTATTTACAATAGCAAAAAGATGGAGACAGCCAAAGTGCCCATCAACTATAGAATGGATACACAAACTATGGTACATACACACAATGGAATATTATGCTACCTTGAAGAATAACAAGGAAGCTGCAAGCCACCGCATAACATGGATGAACTTTGAGGACATTATGCTGAGTGAAATTAGTCACTCACAAAAGAATATTGCGTAAGGCCATAACTGTAAAAGCTTTAAGAAAAGATACCCATAGTAAAATTGAAAAAAACACAAAAAAACCGACAGGAAGCCGCCTGGTCAGAATCCGGAAGTTGAGCTCGCTGACTTCCGCCCTGGCCGCAGGCGCAAGTCCGTCTCCAGGGAGCGCTGCAGCCTCCCTAGGACGGAAACGCTCAAGCGGCCAGAAAGGTGGGGGAGGGCGGCAAACGGGAGATCCCCGGAACCGACCGCCGCCCTGCTGGTGGCTAGGGGCGGGCGCGCGTTTCTCACCAAGTCCCCCGAGACGCGCGTTGGCTGCCGAGCCGTTCCCTCTGCAGAGCGGGGACGCGCACCACGTGACCTGGGAGCTTACCGAGAAATGGCACAGCTGGGGGGGCAGGGTCGGGCTCTCCTCCAGGCCCGAGGGTTCTCGGACGCGGTGAGAGAAGGAAAGTGCGCGGGAGAGATGGACGGATTAAGGGAGCTTGTCCGGCACCTGCGAGTGTTCGACAAACTCAGCAGCTCCGACGGCCAGCAAACACCGTGCACCTATGAGAACGGACGTGTGTGCTTCTGCCTATTATACCGTCTAGGTGCCTCAGGGAAAGACTTCCCTCCGGAAACACTGAGTGCGCTCATTTAGGACCGGTAGAATGGGTGGGTTCCAGCTGTGTTTTGGATCAGGCTGTGTGGCCTAATTTTCTCCACATAGAAAAGCCTAGGTTTTCTTTGTTGTTGATGTTAGGTGCTTGTTGTTGTTGTTGTTAGGTGCCATCGAG
>NW_006409850.1:4636-6731 GCF_000296735.1 Chrysochloris asiatica | reverse complement strand
CTTAGATGGGGATATATACTCACGCAGAGGAACATTACAAAGACAAATAAGTTTTACATGGGAGATGGCTGGTGACAGGCTTTGTGGAGCTTCAGCAGAACAGCCTTAACCACAAGCCTTCTAAGAACAATTGCATTTGTTGTCGAACTCCCTCCTCCAGGTTCAATCTGCAGTTTTTCATTTACTGAAGAAAGGCAGTCTCAAAATCTCCATTTTTAGGTCATCTCATACAAGAGGTGATTGTGTGCCTTGGAGTCGATTGCGACTCATAATGACCTGGTATAGGGTGTTCGAGGCTATAAATCTTATAAGGGAGCAGAAAGCCTCATCTTTCTTTCCTGAAGTGACTGGTAGATTTGAACTACTGACCTTTGTCTTAGCAGCCCGACTCATACCCCACTTTGCTACAAGACACATACAGAAATAGTCAAAGTTTGAGGAAGGAAGATGTCTGTCTCTGTGAAAACCAGTTAGGAAAAAAAGTGAAGTACCCATGAAAATAAAAAGTTTCCCTTTTTTCTCATCCCAGATTAAATCAACTGTGGAGTCAATGACAAGGCTCAAGGTGTTAGGGCATGACTAACAGCCCCCATTTAAAGAAGGCATCTGCTAAATGCTTTCAGCCCCTCTCACCCTGCCCCCTCCTCCTAAACTCCCCCTATGAAAAAATAATATATAAACTTCTTACAGAAAAACTTCACAGGACACCTCAATAAACAGGATAAAATTTAGCCCATCCATACAAACAGGATAAGGGTTTATTGGTTGATTTACTCCCTCTTACAGGATAAGGGTCTGCTGGAATCCTCCACCCCTGGTGACAAGACAAGTCTGTGTGTTCTAACCGCTCTGTGTTTTGTATAAAACCCTGTTCCCCTCCTCACTCCCGGGTCAGAGTGATTTGGGCTTTAGCTGACATTCTGGCCACCGGCAACAAACTTTGCTCTTTAAGATTTCGAGTTGAGTTCTTTCTGACTCGCCCTGCCGCCACAAAGGACCATAGGATTTCCAAAGCCAAGTATTTCTCCAGCCGAGTGGCTCCAAGGCTAAGCTATGCATTACTTCCAAGTGCTCTGAATTACCACAGAGTGTGCTATTGATACTGGGCTCAGAAAAGTGGGCCCTGAAATCGGGTAAACATGAGCCACTCACCTCACTGTTATAACTGGAAGTCTGCTAGCATAGTGGTCAGCAGTTCAAAACTACCAGCTGTTCAGCAGGAGACAGAGGAGGCTTTTGGCTTCTGTAAAGATTTATAGCCTCAGAAACCCTGTACCAGAGTCGCAGCCAACTCACAACAACTCAAAGAATTTAGGGTACCCATTCATAACCAACAACAACCGGAAGTCTTGGGAGTCCTAGTGTGGCTCTGTGGGTTAATGCCCTGGGCTGCAAAGCCATTTGAACTGCAAGGTTGGTGGTCCAGGACCCCATGTCTCTCAAGCTCACACCTCATTCCTGGAGCAGACTTTACATTCCAGGAAATGAGCAACAGACCACCCCAGCCTCAGGCAACTGCCCAAGCTAATCTCCTGTTCCTGACCCAGCTCCAGGAGGGAACAAAGCCCATGTGGCTAATGTCTCAGAACTGCAAGGTACTTGGTTTAAGCTTCCCAGCTGCTCCTTGGAAAACCTATACAGGGTGGCTATGGGTCAGAATCCACTCAACCACACTTAACAATAACATCAATGATTACCTGCTTCTATTTCTGTAACTGCTCACTTGATTACTCACACATTCCTCCCCTCCATATGTTTGAACCAGCCAATCCCAGGTAGCCCCTTTCTAAGGAACCAGGGAGTCTGGAGAGTGCAAAGGACAACAGGAGGCTGCCTCGTCCCGTCCCGCAAGAACAGTACTTTATTTTTAGCTTTCATGGCTTTTTATACATGTCTTGAGATAATAGTCAAAGCATTGCCTGCTTGTAGCTACACTGCTAACATCTGTGCATTCCTTACACTATTTTGTGGTGGCTAAAAATTCTCAGTAACTCAGTAAATATTTGGTACATGTCTCGAACCTATTCTTGTTTATATTCTGTTAGGTCAAGGAAGGACTCCAAGACGTATCAGGAAGTTTCCTTCCTATTCACAC
>NW_006409850.1:3194-4317 GCF_000296735.1 Chrysochloris asiatica | reverse complement strand
TAATATATGTTATATATATTATAAGGAGCTCTGGTAGCATAATGGTTACAAATCGGGCTGCTAACCTGAAAGTCAGCAGTTCGAAACTACCAGCCACTCCACGGGAGAAAGATGAGGCGTTCTGCTCCCGTAAAGATTTACAGCCTCAGCAACCCTATGCAGTGTCACTATGAGTCGGAACCATCTCCATGGTACTTAACAACAACAACAAATATATATATTATATATATATAAAATCCTGTTTCTTGTATTCGGGTAACCTTTTTTTATTTCCTGAAGTAAAGACTTTATGGTCTCTCTCTTTTTCTTTGGTTACTTCCTGAAGTGAGTAAAGAATTTATGATTGCTCTCTTTTTCTTTTAACTACTTCCTGGAGTAAACAATTTATGATCCATCACTCTCTTTTTCTTTTCCTAAAGTAGGAATGTGCACTTTAAAAATTTGAACTAGCCAACTGGGTAAGGAAAACGATTGTGTGCTCAAAACTCCAGCCAATGGGGTGAGACACAGCCTTGAGACTTGCGTCAGGGATTAAAACCCAAGTGGACTGCCCACTCGGTGTGCTCGTGCTCGCTGGCCTGTTCTTGTGTGTACGGATATGCGCATGCACCCTCTTGCAAGAGTAAATTTGATTTTGCCAAGGTAATTCCGTCTCACCGAGTGTCTTTTACATGACATCGGAATTCATTTCTAACAATTTGGGGGCTCTAATGGGATTTCCCATTCCCTTTGGGAAGCAGCTTTAGCCTTCTCCTCTGAGGGAGACGCTTCCTGCTGTCCAGTTACAGCAGCCCTCGGGTGAGATCGGCTGAAGCCTCCCAAGGAAGCGAATCACTCCGGGCCCTTGGCAAAGTGGGAAAAAGGCCTACTCGAGCATCACCACCTGGCAACCAGATAACTCTGTGCACAGACCAAGGTGAGCAAAACCGCAGGGGCGGCCAATGACTTCTTGGGGGTTCTTCACCAGAAGAGTAAAAAGGGAACCCACAGAATGGGAAAAAAATCTTTTGCAATGACACATCAGATATGGGACTCATTTCTAAAATATATAGGAAACTACAACACCTCTACAAGAAAAAGACAAATAACCCAATTAAAAAATGGGCACAGGACATGAACAGAC
>NW_006409850.1:0-1541 GCF_000296735.1 Chrysochloris asiatica | reverse complement strand
ACCAATATTAAGATGCTTGGCTGTCTTTTGAATCTTGGTTTTCCTTGCATTATATTATAAAATAGACACTGGAGGGGGAGAGAAAGGAATAGTCTGAAACATCACCATATGTCAGGGGTCCTATATCAGGGTCCTGCCTCAACAAAGGAGTGCCTGGATGAAGCATGCAGTTTTAACGTGAGTGGGAGATCTGGTATGCAAAAGATATAGATTAGATATAAAGAAGACAGACACACAATTTTGATGCAAGCTGTCAGGCAAGCTAGCACACAGAGCTAGCTGAAGCCCACATGTTTTATTGTCAGAAGAAGGAAGTTGACACAAAAGACAGTAATGACAAAAATGTGGTTATTCATTCAAAACAGAACACGAGTTTACTCAAGTGATACAGAACATGATGATTTACAGATTTATCCTTAACATATTTTTTAATACATCATGATATACTGCTGGCAACCGCAGCATGCGTGGCAAGCGCTGAGAAGTTGAGGCCCAAGGACAATGTGCACAAAAGTCCAGTCTTTGGGCCCTCCTCGAACTTGCCGGCCATGGACTCTGAGGGTCCAGGGAGTGATCCCCTCGTGGTCCCAGGTTCATGGCTTTAGCGAGCTCACTGTTTGACCACCTCTGTGCAATTTTCTTTAATTGTACTTTTGTGCATTCTGTACTTGTCCTTTATGCTCTTAACTCCGGTAATTGTGGCTTCTGGGAAAGTGATTGCTTTCAGTAATAATACGCACAAGGTTTTGATCAATGGCTCTCATGTAAATGTCACTGTCCCGGTAACAAGAGTTGTGCGTGAGGCTATGAAAAATAAAAGTATAGAAAAACAGGATGTAGCAACACAGAGAATATGTAACAATTGTTTTCTAACCAATTACTTAGTTATGTTTAATATTAAACAGATACATGAGCTGTTAATGTCTATGTACAATAATAACACTGAAACTAGTAGCTACCCCCTGAAGACACCCCTGTGTATGTCTGTTGTGCTCTTGATGTTTTTCATGGGAATCTTGCTGTATGTGTTAATTTTATGCACCCCCGAACCACCTCTGGGCATAACTATTATGATCCTAATGCTTTTTTGGGAAGTTTTATTATATGTGGTAGTTCTATGCACTATAAGTAACCCCCTCCACCACCCCCCGCTGAATTACTAGAGAATTGTAGTATGAAGGTATAAGTTATAAGTTGTCACCTTAAGTATTTACATTAGTTAGCAAAACTTCCTTATGTGATTCAAGAAAAAAGCTGCTTGGGCCCTTCACATGAATTAAAACAATGGTGATTGCTCCCCCAAACCGCCTCCGGGTATAATCAACTGAATCCAAATGCTCCTCTTCCCCCCCCCCCCAAGGTATATTGGGAATATAATAGCAATGACCATTGTCATATCTAGATATAGAAAGCAGAACGGGGTTAAAAGAATATAAAAGTGAGACCACACCTTCTTAAAAAAGTCAAAACCTGTTTTTCACCTTCCCTGATTTTGTAGAAGGAAGGAGGAAAGAATCATTAGTTTAACAATGGAAGCCAGG
>NW_006409849.1:19941-22206 GCF_000296735.1 Chrysochloris asiatica | reverse complement strand
TGATCCATCTTGTTGGGGGTCTTCCTCTTTTTCTCTGACCCTCCACCTTACCCAGCATGACATCCTTCTCCAGTGACTGTTCTCTCCGAACAATGTGTCCAAAGTGTTCTACGTCTTAGCACTTATCATTTAAAAACCAACCTATTTCAAGATCTGTCTCCCCTCTAGATTGTGAACACCATGTTGTTGTTACTGTTAGGTGCCATCAAGTCGGTACCGAATCATAGCGACCTTGTGCACAACAGAATGAAACACTACCTGGTCCTGGGCCAACCTCACTACTGTTGCCACGCTTAAGCCCATTGATGCTGCCACTTTGTCAATCCATCTGGCTAGGTGTCTTCCTCTTTTTCTCTGACCCTCCACCTTACCAAACATGATATCCCTCTCCAGCGACTGGTCTCTCCTGAAAATATGTCCGAAGTATGAGAGACGAAGTTTGGTTACCCTGGCCTCCAAGAAGCACTCTGGATGCACTTCTTTCAACACAGATCTGTTGGTTCTTTTGGCTGCCCATGGCACTTACAGTATTCTCCTCCAACACCATAACTCAAATGCATCAATTCTTCTACAGTCTTCTTTATTCACTGTTCAGCTTTCACATGCATATGAGGTTATTGAAACTACCATGGCTTCGGTCAGGTGCAACATAGTCTTCAAGTTGACATCTTTGCTCTTCAACACTTTAAAAAGGTCTCATGCAGCAGATTTGCCTAATGCAATACATCGTTTGATTTCTCGACTGCTGCTTCCATCAGTGTTGATAGTTGATCCAAGAAGAATGGGAGCAAAGAGGAAGGATCAGTAGTTGGAAAATGTGGCCTTGGTGATAGAAATGATGCAGAAGATTGCATGATAGAATTCTTCAAAATCAATGGTTTGTTCATTTCAAATACCTTCTTTAGACAGAATAAGAGAGGACTATACACATGAATCTCGCTAGAGGAAATACATAAAAATCAAATAGACTACATGTGCGGAAAGAGACAATGGAAAAACTCTATATCATCAGTCAAAACAAGGCCAGGGGCAGATAGTGGAACAGATTATGAATTGCTCATATGCAAATTCAAACTGAAGCTGAATAAAATGAAAGCAAGTTGACGAGAGCCAAAATATGGCCTTGAGTATATCTCACCTCAATTTAGAGATGATCTGAAGAACATATTTGATACATTAAACACTAAAGCCCAAAGACCAGAAGAGTGATGGAAGCAAGCGACATACTGCATTAGGCAAATCTGCTGCACGAGACCTTTTAAAGTGTTGAAAAGCAAAGATGTCAACTTGAAGACTAAGGTGCACCTGACCCAAGCCATGGTATTTTCAATAACCTCATATGCATGTGAAAGCTGGACAGTGAATAAGGAAGACCACAGAAGAATTGATGCCTTTGAGTTATGGTGTTGGAGGAGAATATTGAAAGTATTGTTGGCTGCCAAAAGAACCAACAGATCTGTGTTGGAAGAAGTGCATCCAGAGTGCTTCTTGGAGGTCAGGATAGCTAAACTTCGTCTCTCATATTTCAGACATATGGTAAGGAGGGACCAGTCACTGGAGAAGGATATCATGTTTGGTAAGGTGGAGGGTCAGAGAAAAAGAGGAAGACACCTAACCAGATGGATTGACAAAGTGGCAGCATCAATGGGCTTAAGCGAGGCAACAGTAGTGAGGTTGGCCCAGGATCGGGCAGTGTTTTACTCTGTTGTGCACAAGGTCGCTATGAGTCGGTACCGACTTGATGGCACCTAACAGTAACAACAACATGGTGTTCACAATCTAGAGGGGAGACAGATCTGGAAATAGGTTGGTTTTTAAATGATAAGTGTTAAAATGTAGAAAAAAAAAGAAAGTTGATGTTTACAGATAAAGTTCTAGAAACAGAGCAGCAGGGCATCATTTAAGGAATGACCTCAATTCCAGTTTTTCCTATATAACAACAATAAAAGCTATGTACTATCTAAAACAGGAAAATAGCCACATGTTTCTAAAGATGAGTAATGTTTTTCCACTGAAACATGCGCACAAACATTGCTTGTCATAAGCTCTGTCAAACAGTTTTTGTGCTCCATCTCATAGATTCTCAGCCCACATTTTACTACAAGCCTATACAGAGGCGCTATGAATCAGAAGTGACTCGATGGCACTTAACAACCACACCAATTATTGGTCCAATCAGCGATATAGTGGTATATTAGAGAGCACCTCAACAGCATTATGCATTTCTCACATTATTTCTAGGGGCTTCTGCGGTGCTGCTTCATA
>NW_006409849.1:0-19841 GCF_000296735.1 Chrysochloris asiatica | reverse complement strand
ATTGATGGTGTCAAGTGTGGCAGCGGTAGTGAGGTTGGCCCAGGATCAGACATTGTTTCGTTCTGCTGTGCATGGGGTCGCTATGAGTGGGTTCCGACTTGATGGCACCTGACAACAGCAACAACATGATGTAGAAAAAAATAAAAGCTGATGTTTACAGATAAAGTTCTAGAAACAGAGCAGCAGGGCATAGTAGAAGCAAATGTCTGCCATTTAAGGAATGAACTCAATTCCAGTTTGTCCTATATAACAACAATAAATGCTATATACTATCTAAAACAGGAAAATATCCACATGTTTATAAAGATAAGTTATGTGTTTCTACTGAAACATGCGCACAAAAATTGCTCGTCATAAGCTCTGTCAAGCAGTTCTTGGCTCCATCTCAGATATTCTCAGCCCACATTTTACTACAAGCCTATACAGAGGCGTTATGGATCAGAACTGATTCGACAACACTTAACAACCACAACATCCAATCAGCGATGCACTGGTATATTAGAGAGCACCTCAGCAGCATTATGCGTTTCTCACGTTATTTCTAGGGGCTTCTGCGGTGCTGCTTCATAGGATGCTTGCAGAAATCAGTTCAGTCATCTGATGCATGTACGAATCCAGAAGTGTGAGGGAATTAACAACTTATAGCATATTGGTTACGAATCGGGCTGTGAACCTCAGGGTCAGTTCGAAACTACCAGCTGTTCCCGGGAGAAAGATGAGGCTTTCTGCTCCCGTAAAGATTTACAGCCTCGGAAACCCTTCACCGGGTCACTATGAGTCGGAACCAACTACACAGCATATAACAGCAACGACAAAGGACATTCGTTGACCATTGGGTCATAGCACAGAGACGATAAATACTCAGTTCTTCTTCAGTGAGATAAAAGCCAATCTTAAACATTTCTGTATGGAAATGAAAACTATAAACATTGATGCACTCAACTAAAATATGAAGATGAATTACCAAATTTAAAAATATAATAATGAAATTAATCACTGAACAGATAACAGTTAAAGCAGATTGTTGTTATTGTGAGCCATCAAGTCAGTCCTGACTCATAGAGACACTCAAAGGGTATCTGAGAGCTGCTGGCGAGTTCAAACTGCTGAACTTTCAGTTACCAGTCCAGTGTTTATTCTACAGCGCCACATCAGGGCTCAATAACAGGTTAGATACAACTAAAGAGATAATTAATTATTAAACTGGATGATTGTTGTTGTTGTTATGTGCCATTGTGTCGGTTCCGACCCATAGCGACCCTGTATAGGGTTTCCGAGGGTGTAAATCTTTACGGGAGTAGAAAGCCTCATCTTTCTCCCGCGGAGCAGCTGGTAGTTTCGAACCGCTGACCTTCAGGTTCGCAGCCCGATTCGTAACCACTATGCTACCAGAGCTCCAAACTGGATGATTAGTTAGAAGCAAACATACAGAATGAAATAGACAAAATGCTGAAAAAGAAATTAAGAGATATTAGGATATATGAACGATATGGTCATGAAATTTAAGATAACTTTAACTGGAGTTTCAGAAAGAAAGAAATAAGACAATAACTCTCAAGTAAAATCTGAAGATACAAAAGCTGAGAATTTTCTAGATACTTCAATGCATAAATTAAAGAAACCTAGAAAATCTTAAACATGGTAAATAAAATTAAATCCATATATCACAGTGTTCGATCTTATAGTGAAATGTGATCAAACCAAAACAAACAGAAAATGATTAAAGCAAGGAGAGGAAACAAAAAAGAGAGGTCACTTTAAAAAGAAACTGATAGCCAATGTCCGTCTCAACAGCAACAATAGGAGCCAGAAGACAGTATCTTCAAAATGCTGAAAGATAAAACTGCTAACATGGAACTTTATATCCAGTGAAAATATCGTTCAAACATATAAGAAAAATAGAAACATTTCCAGACAAGCAAAAACAGTTCACTGTTTTTAGCAGACCTGTGCTAAGTACAATTCTAAACTATGTCCTTTAGGAAGTAAGCAAATGATCCCAGATACAGCGCTAGGAATGCAGAAAAACAAGAGAGCTGTAAGTATGTAAGTAAATCTGAATGAACATTTACTTTATAAAACACTACCTTGGGATTATTGGGTACTGTAAATGGTTGAGTGTTACACTACTAGCCTTAAGGTTAGCAGAACAAATTTATTCCGGGGGACCACAGAAGAAAGGCCCAGCTATCTGCTTTTGAAAGGTTACATCTATGAAAACCCAGAGCATAGTTTTACTCTAACACATGAGGTGGAATTGACTTGCTGGTAACTAATGGCAATAACATTAGAATTTCTAAGATACTGTGGAACTCTAAGGATAAAATCCATTTGGAATTTCTGATTTACATGCTATATTAATTATCTGCAAGAGACTGCTAACCGCAAGGTTGGTGGTTCACACCCATGTGCAGTTAAACACACACACACACACACACACATATTTAATATCTTGTAGTTTCTGTTGGTCAGGAATCTGAGTGTGGTGTGCTGAGGTGCCTTTGGCTTAAAGCCTCTCATGAGATTACAGTCAAGCTGTAGTTAGGACCATGGTCTCATCTGAAGACCTGAACAGGGAAGACTCTGCTTCCAAGTTCATTCACATGACTATTGGCAAGCCTCAGATCTACTTCCAAATTCTCTCATGTGACCCACTTCACAGGGCTCATGATAATTTAGCTGACTTGTGAAATGCTGTCAAGTGGGTTCCAACTAATAGCTACCCCTTCACAGTAGGGGTGGGGAACATCCGACCCGTGGGCCATATAAGGCCCATGAAATCATTAGATCTGGCCTTGTCAAGGCAACTGAAGCTCCATCATCACATTTGCTATTGGTGTTGTTAAGTGCAGTCGAGTTGGTTCCAACCCATAGCAACCCTGTATAGGGAATCTGAGGAGTGGCTGGTGAGCTTGAACCGCCGACATTCTGGTTCAAAGAGACTTTAGAGTATAGCACATTAACTCACAGCTCACATCACATTGTTGTTGTCGAGTCAGCGTCGAGTCGGTGCCAATTCATACAGACCATGTACAGGGTTTCCGAGGAGGGAATGGTGAGCTTGAACCACCGATCTTGTGGTTCAAAGAGACTTTGAAGTCCAGCACATGAACCTACAGCACCACACCAGGGGGGGTAAGTTAATGAAAAGTTTGACTACATATGATGGTGGTGGTTATGTGCCGTGGAGTCAATTCCAACTCAGAACCAACCTATATAGGCTTTATAAAGCTGTATGTCAAGCTAATTTATAGTTGGTAATTTTGTGTGGCTTGCGAAAGATATTATAAACATCCAAATGGTCCTTGGTAGAGAAAAGGTTTCCTACCCCAGCTTTGGAGTTCTGGTATGGTGCAGTGGGGTCCTCAGAAACCTTATACAGGGTCGCTATAAGTTGGAACCGAAATGGTACTTAACAACAACAACCCCTGCTTTGGGTAGGGAGTCCTGGTGTGGCGCAATACGATAAGCACTTGACCTCACAGTCGGTTTGAATGGCAATGTTGGTGGTTCAAACTCACCAGCTGCTCCTCAACACCCTGCAAAGGGTCAGTATGTGTAGGAACTGACTCAACAGCACTTAACAACAACAAAAACAACCCGTGCTTTGCGGGATATCTGAGGCTGTAAATCTTTGCTGGAGCAGAAAGCCTCGTTTTTCTCCCATGGAGCGGCTAGAGGACTTGAATCACTCACCAGAGCTTATCCTACAGAGCTACTGTGTTCTATGCAGCTGGCTACTCCCAGTAAAAATGATCCTGGAGAAAGAATGAGTGTGAACTCCCAATATGGAAAACACAATTTTTTTTTTTTTTATAACCCAATGTTAGAAATGACATCCCCAAATAGTCAGCAAGTCCAGCCCATATTCAAAGCAAGGAGATGACACAAGGAGCAGGAATAGGGATTCTCAAGAGCTGCCTACCCACACACCCGGCTCCAACCCAAACACTTAAAAAGGTAAAGGATATTGGCTGACACCAACCATGAGACGTCATCTAGGGCTGGACACAGTGCTTTTGGAGCAACATAGGGGTTCTGGTAGCCAGGGAAAGAAGGGGTTTAGCTTTAAGGTATTAACCAACAATATTCTTCAGAGAAATGCTTGTAAATTCTCTTTTCAGGTATCTGATGTAGACTTTAGGCAGTTGTATTGATAAGGTGGATCAATAGCTTCCTATCTTTTACTTATAGAGGTTTTTTAATATTCTGGCTAGCTTGAAGTGCTTCCCAGTGGTTAAATGTGATAAAAAATTGAATATCAAAAATAAATAACCCATTGATTGTAATAATGAGAACGTATGTGTCCATACTGATGAAAATAAATAAAAGGATAAATAATTAAATTGGGCAGAAAGGAAATCACTTTCTTACAATAAAATGCAAGCTAATAACTACAAACGGTCTGATGGAGTTAGAAAATCATCAATGGATAGTGAAGATAAGGCATGAAAATTCAATGATGAATGGGATATTTATTTAGTATCAAGGAACCCTGGTAGAATAGTGGATTACCAGTTGGACTGCTAACTGCAAGGCCAGCGGTTTGAATCTATGAGTCACTCCAAAGAAGGAAGATGAGGCTTTCTGCTCCAGTAAAGTTTTATAGCCTCGGAAACCCTATACAGGGTCGCTGTGAGTCGGAACCAATCAGTGGCACACAACAGCAACCATCAGCACCACCACTGTATTTTTATGCAAATAACATGCATGTGGTACATTTTTTGCCAGCTGTGTCCTCTCTCCCCAACCCCCAGTTATTTTTGTAAGCAAGTTAAGCTAAAATTTTTACTTGTAGCTGTAAAACATTTGGCATAGAATTTAGGAAAAGACCTTGGGGTGCGTGAAGGGAAGA
Organism: Chrysochloris asiatica; assembly: GCF_000296735.1. NCBI lineage: Eukaryota > Metazoa > Chordata > Mammalia > Afrosoricida > Chrysochloridae > Chrysochloris > Chrysochloris asiatica. The sequence goes on along the minus strand of NW_006409849.1, from coordinate 14,986 downwards.
GCAAGGTTGGTAAAAAATGTGCAACTCGTGCTATTTGCATAAAATATGATATCTCTTCTGAAATGATCCATTATTTACAAACAATCAAAAAAGCTAACTGTACAATTGAGAAACCTAGAGAACACCACCCTAACCAGGTAAACCAGTCAAAACCACTAATATTGGTACAAAGCGATATCAGGCCAATCCTAATGTCGCTGAGAAAAATACACCATCATATCTGTAATATTTCTACCAAAATGCATAATTTAAATCTAATCATGAGGAAACATTAAATAAATTTAAGGACAATGTGCAAAAAAACAACTGCTCTGCACACTTCAAAAATGCTAAAGTCAAGGAAAACAACACTGTTCCAGATGGACAGGCACTAAAAAGATATGACAATTCTGTGCAACATGGAACCCTGAGATGAACCTCACAGCAAGAAAACATAGCCATAAAAGACACCATAAACAAAAAGGAGAAAATTGAATTCGGATTTTGGATTAACTAATATTTTTATCCGAGAGAGCGTCAAAAATTTCTTGGGAAATTTCCTATTATCTTTTAAAACCATTTGTCCACAACAGTTTGAAGCCCTCTCGTATGGCTGAGAAATTTTTCTGGTTTTTATATTTATGTTGTAGGATCAGCACTTAACTGCGAACCACAAGATCGGTAGTTTCGACGCACCAACTGCTCATCGGAAATCACAATGAGTCGTAACCGACTGACTCTAAGGCACTTAACAATCACAATATTAGGGAATGATTTTGTTCTTAGGAAACACTGAAGTATTTAAGGGAACAGATACATGATGCATCAAACTTGCACAAATGGTCTGGAAAACATAATGTGCATGCATATGCGTGAGGAGCAAGGTGGATATGTAGGATAAACACTGGACTGCAAATTGCAAGGTCGGCGGGGAGAGGCACGAGTAGCTCCGCGAGAGAACAATGAGGTGATCTGCTCCCGTAAAGCTTTACAGCCTCCGAAACCCTACAAAGATTCTCTATGATTAGGAATCCACACTTAAAAACAACATGCAAATACGTGCATATATACTGTTGTTGCTAATTGCCGTCTAATCGATTCTAGTTTCTGGAGATCTCATGTGTGCAGAATAGAAGTGATCCATTGACTTTGCAAGACTTTTTAGAAGCAGGTTGCCAGGTCTGATTTTTGAGGTGCGTCATGCAGCCAGCTCACCTCTGGATTAGAAATTCATCCGCCATGTCTGGGCGTGGCCTTTCAAAAGCTATTGAAAACAAAGTGTCATTTCTGGGCTCAATGCTGTTCCTGGTTCAGCAGCACAACGAGCCCGCCATACAGGGGGCGCTTTGCCAGGGGTAGTTAATCCCAGCAGGCATTGCGGCAAGATAACCATCTCTGTGTGACCTGGCTCGCCATCCCCCTATAAAAGAGTGGCTGCGGTGAAACAATAGACTTTGTGGGGAGGACTAGAGACTGAGGAGATCGGCACTGTGTGAGGACTGAGTTTGGACTGAAGAGAGGGGCTGATCCGGTAGTGGACGCCACTTATAAGAGCAGTAGACTAGACCCAGTGACCACTACCATGGATTTCAGAGACTTCAGGAATGGGTTCCGCCACAGAGAAGTGATAGGGTTCCTCAATGAAGAGATCCTCAGAAACGGCGGCAGTTCAGACTTCTTAATTTCCTTCCGCTCAAGCACATGGAATGAAGTGGAAAACCAGCTCCAGGCTATCCTGATGAATCCGAAGGTGCCGCGCAACATCAAGAGGGCCTACACCTGGAGCGCGCTGGCCCTGGCCATACGCTTTGCCTTCCAACAGCGGGGACAGCAGACAAGTCAAATGCGGAGGCTGAAGGAGCAGGTGGAGCAGTGTGAGGTGGCCACCTGGGCCCAGGCCTCTAAGCTGCAGCAGCTGCGTGAAGATCACAAGAAGATGGCCTCACAGTTGCGCTGCACCTTAAACACCATTCAGCATGTGCTGCAAGAGCGCAAAGAGCTACGCCAGCGCCTGTTCCAAGCCGAGAAGTTGGTCCAGATGAATCAGCAAGTGATGGCCGGGTTTGAAGCCAAGCAACGTGAGGCCATGGCGTGGCCCCAGTATACAGCGGGGCAAGGTAAGGAGGTGGCTGAGGGAGCCCAAGGCGGACTGGATGTGGAGACCCAGAAGGAGGAGGCATCCAAAGGGATCCATGCAGGCGACTGTTACATGCCAGGACAGCTGAATCCCGGAGCCAAGATCGTTCAACCTCCTCTGCCAATGCGTCAATACAATCTGTTTTCCTGTCCCACACTATTCCCAGTGGGGTTCCCATACTTGCCACCGGCCCCACCCACAGTTGTTACTGAGTCAGAAGCAGCAGCAGATGCAGTCCCGCCCCAAGTGCATCCTGGGAGTATCTACACCGATGACCTGCAGGCTGCAGGGCAGTCACAGGAGGAGATGGCCCCTCTGAAGGACCAGAGAAGCCACGACAAGGAAGAAGATGCTGTGAAACCCACGTTCATAAATCCCTCTGAGAACACCTGGAGCCAAGGAGAAGCAAGGAAACATCTTTGGGAGCAGAAGACCTGGCCACCAAAAGGTAAGAAAGCCTTTGAATCTCAGCAGTGGGTGAAGTCTGTCCCAGACCTGAGGTGGTGGGGAGTGCCCCATGGGGCAGAATGTGATGATATCTGCCTATTAAATGAAACCATGGTCATCATCTAGCAATAGCCCTGTTTAACACAGTATATCTATGTCCCTATATGAACACTGTCTGAATTAGCTAGTGCTGCTAGAATAGAAAACCCACAAATGGGTGGCTTCAATAAACAGAAATTTATTTTCTCACTGTTTTGTAGGCTATAAATCTGAATTCAGGATACCAGCTCTAGGAGAAGCTTTTCTCTCTCTGTTGGCTCTGGAGACAGCATTTGTCCCTTTGATTTCTGTTCTTGGGTGACGTTCACGGGGCTTGGCATTTGTTTCCCCACCCACACCCCATCTCTGCTTTGCTGGCTTGTTTAGTTTAAATCTCAAAAAAGATTGGCTCAAAATATACCCAACACTAATGCTGCCTCATTAACGTAACTAATACAACCCATGTTAATATAGGATTACCACCATAGACATGTTGTTATTGTTGTAAGTGCCCTCAAGTCTGTTCTGACTTACTGCAACTCTGTAAAGGGTTTCTGAGGCTGTATGTATTCAAAGGAGCAGAAAGCCTCATCTTTTCCCCGAAGAGCAGCTAGTAGGCTCGAACTTCGAACCTCTGACCTGGTGGTTAGCAGTCTAGTTCATATTCTACAGCAGAACCAGAGCTCGCAACCATAGGCATAGAGGTTAGGATTTACAACAAGTATTTTTGGGGGACATAATACAATTTGTTAAGGAGCTCTGGTGTCGTAGTGGTTAGGAATCGGGCGGTGAGCCATAAGGTCAGCAGTTCGAAACTACCAGCTCTACTGCGGGAGAAAGATTAGGCTTTCTGCTCCCGTAAAGATTTCCAGCCTTGGAAATCCTGTACAGGGTCACTATGAGTCCGAACCGACTCCACAGCACATAACAACAACAACAATGTAATTTGTTAACAGAACTCTTTCCCCAGTTTCATATAATACCAGGGTACTTTAAGAATCCTTCTTGCTTTCTTTTGAGGGCCTTCATAGGTGAGGACCTGTTCTTTGTCTCTCACAGTTCCAGGAAATTTCCAATATTCTGAAGGAGCTGGGGCCTCCCGGATGTGAACCTCATGAAATGCCACACTGCGTCTCTACAGCCTGCGCTTCACTGAGACCTCAACTGACTGCATCTGAAAAGAGCATGAAGAGATATTCATGCACACATTTTGGGAACAGGGAGAGCAAATAGATTTAGTTAGGATAATAATGCTTCTGTTGGGGAAAGGGATTGACAGAATCGAGTTCTATGGGTGGGGGAGGGTAGTATAACATTTTGTGGGTAATAGCAAGGGTGTTGAATTTCATTCATTAACTCTTAGCACAAATAGTTATTGGTTGTCCAGTATGTGTTAGAATTTAGAATTAAATGTTATATCGCATGCAAACATTATGACTCGTTGTGTGGAGTTTGGTTAGATGTTAGGAAACAGCCTAATTAGAATTGAGAGTAGATCAGGGATGTTTTCCTTGCCTTGCATGTAGTACTGTGGTCTTCAGATAAACACAATTAAAACAACTTTCAGATCCATTTATGCAATTCTGGGAGCAACATCAAAGACACACATTCATGAAAGGACGTGACCCTGTGTATGGACTGCTGACCTCATTGATCCCAAGTTAGACCAATGAACAGTGGTAAATAACAGAAAAGACTTTTCTGATAATTTGCTGAAATTTCATGGGTTGAGAAGGAAAGCTAAGTTCCCCATTACCTATTGGTCTGGCTGAAATACCACTGTTTTCTTGAAGAATGACCATGACCAGGGGAGCATTGGCTACCCACTGAGATGTCAGCCTTCGGCTGCCCCCATGTTAACGTGCTTTCAAGTCAACGGTGTAGGAAAAGCAAATTGGAGTCTTAAGACAGACAGCCATAATGTAAGGAGAGATGCTGCTTCTCTTGGGAGGGGTAATAGCAGCAAGAAAAGTAGACTGAGGCACGTTCTCTTGGGAATGCTCCTGGCTCCTTCTCTTCTACTGGTGTGTTCTCTGCAGACTCTTTGATCCCAAGTTCACTGCTGCAAGGCAAGGAGGGAACTAGGAGGGTAGGTTAGGTTGACCTTTAGTTCCCCCATGAGATTCCACTTAGTTCAACTTTTAATTACTAATAAAGCATGAGCATTTACCTGCTGTGTCTTCTGTGTAGTGTGTATCTCAGGACAAGGTTACTAAGCAGTAACAGCTAAAACCGCATCTTGCCGCCATCCGCTACTGAGGAGGAGCAAAGTTCAATCTCATTCATTATTAGAGGGCTTCTCTTCCCGAGAGCTACCCGAGAATTGGGCTTCTGTGGAGATTTCAAGCTATCATGGCTGTCCTCGTCCATGTCCCTTGGAGGTGGGCATCTCTGGGTTCTGAGTCAGTGGGCCATGAGTAGGAGGAGCCTGATGTCCAGGGTCCTTACATGCTCTAAGAACCCATTCCCATGAGCTGCTGTCTCCCTGAGTCCTGCTGAGGTCTCATGGGTAGAAATTCTTCTCCTATCTTTCGGCCCCTGGGCACGATCCCCTCCACCACTCGTGTACAGAATCCCATCAAGGTGCTCAGGATTCTAGAAAGCAGCCAGGTTACCATCTGTGGGCTAACAATATAATGATTCCATGAGGCCAAGTGGGCTGGGGACCCAACCTGCTTGGTATAGGGGCAGGGATGAAGGTGGATCATGAAAGTGATGGTTATATTGGAGGGGAGCACTGGGAATGAAGGGGACCATCAGGGGCATGAAACCCCAAACTGTTTTCTGGGATGGGGACTAGTTTTGTGGTATTTGGGTGTTCTGATAACTCACTGAAATTTTGGAAAGATGGCACGCTTGGCAATGTTATGTTGAATTTTAATCCCATTCCCAAATATGGTTTCTGTACCAACAGTATCAGGGGCACTTGAGAAATTGCTAGAAAGGAAAATTATCTGGCCCTACTTGAGACCAGGATGTTTTGGTGTGGGGATGAGCAGGTGTTTCTAATGGGAAGATACAGGGATCAGAGAAATGACAGAGGAGCAGATATTGATTTAGATATATAATGATGTAACAATTTAGAGATTTCCTTGCCTAAGCAAAATAACTGCGTATGTTGCTTTGATTTTTATTTGCTAGTATGACATGAACACAGTTAATCGTATCATAGACACTCATGGGGTTCTGATGTGGGTCTGTAGGATAAGCACTGGACTGCTAACCATAAGATCAGCAGTTCAAACCCACGAGCAGCTCCTTGGGAACCCTATGCTGGATTGATATGAGTTGGAACCATCTTGATGGCATTTAAAAAACACCAACAAACAATGGCTGTTCCTTTTTCCAAGTTCTCATTTTCACTGTCACCATGATGATCATGTGCAATTTTATGTTTTCTTTTTAGTGAATATTATTATTAAGATATTGAGGTAGTTTGAAGTTATCTTGTTTTCATTTATATTTCTTTGTTTATTAGAAAGATGGAACATTTTATCACAGTGCTTACCCATTTGTATTTCTTTTGTCATGAATTGGCTATTCTGTCAATATACTAATGGAACGTTCATCTTATGTTCTATGAGAATTTGTTTCATAGTCAAGATACTGACCTAAACATCTGTCATATTTAAGATGGCAAATATTTTTCCTCATTTGCATTTTACCTTTAAATTTGTTACTGGTGACATTTTGATGGTTGGCAATATTAAATTTTTATATCATGAAATATATTATTTTCCACAATCTTTTCTGCTTTTTCTTTTATTATATTTTTTCTTTGTTTTGAGATAAGATATACAGTTATCTAAATTTTATTGTTGAACCTATGAGGTTTTTCTTCACTCATTAACTAACCTGCACTTTCATTTGGAATTGTTAACAAATCATGCCTAAATATGTTTTTTCACAAATAATATCTCAGCATGGGTTTTCAGTGCTCCAATCTTTGACAACTAATTTGAAGAGAACTTTCTCAAACACGAAATATACACACACATGCTTGTGTCCCTTTTTGGACTGGACCTTGTTCCTTTGAACTGTTGGTCCATCATTACAACCATCTAACTTTTTTTTTGTTTGTTTGGTAGTTTTAGAACACGTTTTAATCAATGTAGCGCACAATGGCAATCAGTATTTCATTTTTCCTAAGTTTCTTGGTCACTGTTGCTGTTTTTAAGGGTTGCCAAGTCAGTTCAACCTGTTTATTCTCTCATTTAAAGTTTTTTTTGTCTATTTCTTTGAGTTCTAGATAAACGTCCTTCAAATGGATTCTGTGAGTCTCACCCTATAACGTCACAATTTCTTTCATTTTATTTTCAAGCTAACTTGCACGAATTTTGAGGCTCCCTCATGACACAGTGGTTAAAACACTTGGCTGCTAACCAAAATGGAAAGTTGTGATAGTCTGCTTCGGTAAAGAATTGGTGTTGTTAAGTGCCATCGAGTCGGTCCCAACCTATAGCGATCCTGTATAGGCTTTCCAAGGTGAGCTTGAACCACCGACTCTGCAGTTCATTCGGCTTGGCAGTCTTGTGCGTTAACCCACAGCGCCACAGAATACAGCCTTGGAAACCATATGGGGGCAGTTCTTCTGGCCTACAGAGTCCCTGTGCCTGGAAACTGAATCAATGGCAGTGGGTGGGTGAGTGAATTTCTGTTCCTTAATCTCCATTTTTGCCTCCTTTTTTCTCTTTTTGTTTCCTTCTTCCATGATGTTATCAACACATTGGATTTTACCACTTTTATAAAAAAAGATCCAGATCAAAATAATTAAGATAAATAAATAAATAAAGCTAACATTTATTACACTCTGGACTACTAACCACAAGTTAGGTGGTTCAAATTCACTAGCTACTTCTCAAAGAAGCAGTTGTTCGAACAGAAATGTTGGAGGTTTGAGTTTACCCAGAGGTGCCTAGGAAGTTAGTCCTGGCAATCTACTTCCACAAATGTAAGCCACTGAAATTCCTGGGGAGCAAAGTTTTACTCTAACACAAATAGGGTAAACATTTGTCAGAATTAGTGAAACTGGATTGCTTTGATATATATTTGGGAGCGTTGTCATTACGTTCTTTTACAAATCTTACAAAGTCAGTTGTTGTATCATCTTCATTTTACAGATGGAGAAACTTAAGCTCAAAGATTTAAGTATCTTGTTAAAGGTCACATAAGTACTGTGTGGTAGAGCTGGGATTCAAATTCTTTTCTACCACCTGCCATGCTATACTATACAACATTTAAAAAAAAGAAAAAATAAACGTTCAATATGCATTAAAACAGAAAATTATAGCATTCGTTGATTTGTTTTCGACATGAAAAAAGGAAACCAGTTGCTGTCAAGTTGATTCTGACTCCTGGTGATGCCATGTGTGTCACTGTAGAATTGTACCTCATAGTGTTTTCAAGAGCTGAGTGTTTGAGATTGCCAGGCCTTTCTTCCAGGGCATCTCTGGGTGGACTTGAACCTCCAACTTTCTGATTAGCAAACAAGTACTTTAAGTGTTTACATCACCCAGGGACTCCCTTTGTACAAAAGTGAGGACGTGATGTCAGAGAGCTCATAGCAATGACGCACTCTGATTGAATCTGAGACTCATTTTACTGACTGGTTGACCCAGCTAAGGTCATTATTGTTGTTGTTAAGTGCTGTTGAGTCTGTTCTGACCTATAGCGACCCTGTATAGGGTTTTCAAGGAGCAGCTAGCTGGTGAGCTTGAACCGCTGACCTTGCGGTTCAAATCGACTTTGCAGTCAGGTGCATTAACCCACAGTGCCGCACCAGAACTCCACTTAGATCAGTAGTTGTAGTTAAGTACTGTTGAGTCGGTTCCAACTCATAGAGACTCTGAATAGGGTTCCTGAAGAGCTGCTGGTGAGTTTGAACCAGTGACCTTGCAGTTCAAACCAACCTTATTTTCTACAGCACCACAGCAGGAGTTGTTGTTGTTGTTGTTGTTGCTAAGTAGATGACAGAATTAAATGATACATCTAATGATGTATGGTTAGTCATTAATTAACCATTGCTGTTGCTCTTCAGTGTCACTGAGTTGCTTCCAACCTAGAGCGACCCTGTATAGGGTTTCTGAGGAGCAGCTGGTGAGTTTGAACCGCTGACCTTGTGGTTCTAACTGACCTTGCAGTCCAGTGCATTAACCCACAGTGCCACACCAGGAGTAGATGCTATAATTAAATGATGTATCTATGAGATATGATTATTCATTAATGAACCGTTGTTGGTGTTGTTGAGAGCTGTGGAGCCGGTTCTGACACATAGCGATCATGTATAGGGTTTCTGGGGATTGGATGATGAATTTGAACTTGCAGTTCGTATCGACATTGCAGTCCAGTGCTTATGATACAGTGCCACACTGGGACTTCAATGAACTATTAATTAAGGATTATTGAGAAACTCTATGCTCCATGAAGAGCACTCTCCGCAGTAATTATCACATATCAATTTTGACATGTACTTTTTTCCCCCCACCTTTAACATCTCAGAATCCAGCAGGTCTCTCATAATCGCAGTGTTTATCTTGCAATTATTGGGATCTTAAGTTTGATTCAATAAGTTACTGAGTACTAAATATTTAACTACTAGACAAGATGAGCACTCGTGGAGTCACCAACTATTTATTCGATGAGGCTTTATGTGCCCAGCACTGTTCTGTGGTTTAGGGTCACAGTAATAAACACAATAGAATCACCGGCTATCATAGAATTTACCTTCTAGTGAAGGACATACATGAAACCTGACACACAAAAATGTCCACTTAAGTCCCCTTAAAACCAAATATTGTTGTTGTTAAGTGTTACCTAGTCAGTTTCTACTCATAACGATCCTATATAGGATATCTGAGGAGTGCCTGTTTCAATCCATCTTCCTCTTTTTTTCCGACCCTCCACTTTACCAAACATGATATCCTTTTCCAGGGACTGATCCCTCCTGATAATATGTCCGAAGTACGAGATATGAAGTCTCACCATCCTGGCTTCGAAGAAGCATTCTGGTTGTACTTCTAACACACATTGGTTTGTTCTTCTGGCAGTCCATGATATCTTTAATACCCTTCTCTAATACCATAACTCAAATGCATCAATTCTGTAGTCTTCCTTGTTCATTGTCCATCTTTCATACGCATATGAGGCTATTGAAAATAACATTATTTGAGTCAGGCGCACCTTAATTCTTAAACTGATATCTTTGCTCTTGAGCATTCTAAAGAGGTCTAGTGCAGCAGATTTGCCTAGTGCTACCTCTGTCTCTCGCTCGCTCGCTTTTTTTTTTTTTTTGGAGTCCTTGTGTGGTGCTGTGAGTTAATGTGCCAGGCTGCAAAGCCATTTGAACTGCAAGGTTGGCGGTTCAAGCTCACCAGCTGCTCCTCAGAAACCATGGTCACTATGAGTTGTTGACTCGACAGCACTTAACAACAATATGTCTTTTGATTTCTTGACTTCTGCTTCCATGAGTGTGTTTATAGTGAATCTAAGCTAAATGATTTCTTAAATGTAAAACTGATAATCTGCCCTGTAAACTTTCACTCAATTCACAATAAAATAAAGAAAGAAAGAAAGAAACAAACAAACAAAGAACACCAGAAAGAAATACATCACAGTTAACCATCGTTTTTCTCTGGTTAGTAAGTCATGTATAATTCTAATTTTTTTCTCCTTCGGTCAAACTACTAAATTTTCTAAAATGGAAATGTATTGATTTTATACAGGAGAATAAATACTTAGTGTTACTTTATATCTATAAAAAAAAGAAGTCTTTGGCAACTTCAATCTTTTCTCCATTTATTATGATGCTATTTATTTGTCCAGTGGTGAGGAATTTTGTTTTCTTTACATTGAGGTGCAATGCATATTGAAGGCTGTGATCTTTGATCTTCATAAGTTAAGTATTTTAAGTCCTCTTTGCTTTCAGCAAGCAAGGATGTATCATCTGCATATCAAGGTTTGTTAATGAATATTCCTCCCATCCTGATGTTCCATTCTTTTTCATATAATCCAGTTTCTCAGATTATTTACTCAGTATACAAATTGAATCAGGCTGCGAACCTTAAGGTCAGCAGTTTGAAACTATCAGCCACTCCGCAGGAGAAAGATAAGGCTTTCTGCTCCCATAAAGATATACAGCCTCAGAAACCCTGTACAGGGTATGGTTCGGAACTGACTCCACGCCACTTACCAAAAACAACACTACAGATTGAATATGTATAGTGAAAGAATACAACCCTGATGCACATCTTTCCTGATTTTAAAACATCCAGTGTCCCTTTGTTCTGTTCAAACAACTGCCTCATTAGCAAAATTAAGTGTCTGGAAGATGCATTCTATGCAATGTTCTCCATAGTTTGTCATGATCCATATAACTGAAAGCCATTGCATAGTCAGTAAAGCAGACGTAAGCATCTTTCTGGTATTCTCAGCCTTCTGATACTTATTCTCTGCCATCTGATGTCAGCAATGGTATTCCTCGTTCCATGTCCTCATCTAAATTCATCTGGAACCTCTTGCAGTTCACTGTCCACGTACTTTCAGTTGTTTTTGGATTATCTTTAGCAAAATTTTGCTTGCATGTGATATTAATGATGTTGTCCAATGATTTCCTCATTCTCCTAGGTCAGCTCTTTTTGGAATTGGCACATATGTAGATCTCTTCCAATCATTTGGCCAGGTAGCTGACTTCCAAATTTCTTTTCATAGATGAGTGAGTGCTCTCAGTGCTACATCAATCTGCTGAAGGATTTCCATTGGTATTCCATCAATTCCTGGAACCTTGATCTCTGACAATGCCTTCAGTTCACCTTGAATGTCTTCCTTCAGTGCTATTGGCTCTTGATCACATGCTACCTCTTGAAATGGTTGAACATTGACCATTTCTTTTTGGTACAGTGACTCTGTGTATTCCTTCCACTTTCTTTTGATGCTTTCTGCATCATTCAATCTTTTGCCAAAGCTTAATTAATTTATTTTTTTAAGCTAGAGTGATGCTTTATTAGTCTCCAGTCCCTCCCAGTTCCTCATGAATACTATGGGGTGAACAGTCTTCGCCTATTTCCTTTTATGTTACATCCTATTTTGAAGTTTCTATTTTTTGAACAGGTACCCTCCCCCTCCTCCTCTGTTGTAGTCAGGCAACAATTTGTGCCCTGGATCAGCTAAGTTGCCTTTGTTCTCTTTACTCTGAAGATGAACCAGTTTGAAATTTATTTCTCACAAATTTAATAAACACTGGAGATCTAGCCTAGTTGTTATGAATCGGACTGCTAACCTCAAGGTTGGCAGTCCAAAACTAATAGCTGTTCCGTGGGAGAAAGATGAGGGAGGCTTTCTGCTCCCATAAAGATTTGGAACCTCGGAAACCCTGTGCAGGGTCACTACGAGTCGGAACCGACTCCACGGTACTTAACAACAAGGTAGCTGTCCCTCAGCATCATTATCTTCACGGTCTCTATGAGTTAGAATTGACTTGGCAGCACATAACAAGATCCTATAACATTATCTTGGTTACTGTAATTGTCATTAATGTAATTGTCAATATACCTTCAAGTTCAATCTTGAAATGTTCTTTTTGATGATGAATGCGAAACCATTCCTCGTCAAATTGTCATTCCTGGCATAGCAAACCATGTGATTTTCAGATTTAAAATGACCAGTACCAGTCCATTTCAGCTCACTAATGTCTAGGATATCTATGTTTATGCCATCCATAAAAAACTGAATTTGCAAAAGTTTTGTGTCAGGTATATTTATTTAACAACAAGAAAGAAAAATTAAGTTGTTCAGGCTGCTTACACAACCAAACACCTCATGGAATTTGGTTTCTTGGCTTGGAGTTTTAGGGACATGGTTTCATGAGTTGTTGTTGTTAAGTGCCGTCGAGTCGGTTCCGACCCATAGCGACCCTGTACAGGGTTTCCGAGGGTGTAAATCTTTACGGGAGTAGAAAGCCTCATCTTTCTCCCGCGGAGCAGCTGGTAGTTTCGAACCACTGACCTTAAGGTTCGCAGCCCGATTCGTAACCACTATGCTACGGTTTCATGAGACATGCCAGTAATTGACATAATAGAGTGTTTAATGCTTCTGCTGTGTTTGCTAGGGCCTGGCGTCTTAAAAGCTTGCATGCAGTCATCTGAAGCACAACAATTGGTCCCGATTTGTTGGGAACAACAGCGGAAGACGGTGAGTCAGGAATAGCAAGAAGAAATGGAAAGTATGGCTAATTGCCTCCCTGAACAATTGCTTCCTTTACCGTGAGACCAATGAAATGGGATAGTGTCCAACTATTATTTTGATCAAAGGTTCTGTAGAATAATTTTTTTATCACAAGAGAGACAATGCAGAACAGAATTGCAAATGGGTTTACACATGTTTCCTTAGCTGGAAATCTTTGTGGTAGCAGAAAGCCTTTAACGTTCTCCCTCAGAGCTTCTGGTAGATTCAAACTGCTGGCCTTCTGGTTGGTTGGTAGCCCCGCTTGTAACTACACTACAAGAGTGTAAACCCACTACACTCCAAGAGCTCCTTTGCTCCCATATAGATAGTACTCTAAAAGACCATACTGCTCAAGGCAAGATAGTCTTTACTAATGAAGCTAAACTATTGCTTGGTTTGTGGCACTATAGAGAAGCACTGGACTACGAACCACCTGACAGAGATACCAACCCCAAAGTCACTCCTCAGAAGTCCTATGTTGTTCTTTTTAGCTGCTGTCGAGTCGATTCTGACTCGTAGACCCTGTATAGGATTTCCAAGGAGTGCTTATGAGCTTGAACCGACAACCATACTGTTCAAACTGACCTTGTAGGCCAGGGCGTTAACCCACAGCCCCACAGCAGGACTCCTATACAGTGTCACTATGTGTCATAACAACTGGAAGGCACTTAACAAGAACAACAACATAGTGTTGATTTAAGGAGACCTCAGGGAACATTTTGTTTGAGGTTTCACGTATGTTCCCCACTGGAAGGTACTTTTGTGTTTACCGCTATGTTCCTAGGTCGTAGCACAGTGTCTGGAACAACATATTTCACATTGAATCAATGTTTTCTGAATGAACAAATGCACATCATGTCTAGTAGTAACATATTTATGAAGTGCTCAGTCACTTATTTAATTAAATGTGAGGTTCCAACAATTTCAAGAAAGATACTGCCCATTCAACTGTGGTTGGGAGAGCCTGCTAATTTGTGAGATGCTAAAGGTGAAAAAAAAAAAAAATGTACACCTTATAAGTGATACGTGGTAAACACTCTGGATTCCTGGTGTGTTGATGAAGGTCAAGCACTGGATCAAAAGGTCAGCAGTTTGAACTCACCAGCCGCTCCTTGGCAACCCTGTGAGTCAGAACCCATTAGACAGTACTTAACAATAACAACAACAACAACAACAATAACACTGTGGCGAGTGCTCTACATAAAGCCTATAATCCTTGTTGTTGTTATGTGTCCTGGAGTTGATTCCAACTCATAGAGATCCTGTATAGGGTTTCCAAGCCTGTAAATCTTTAGTAAATGGTTAATTAGGAGCATGGTGGCTCTATAGAATCAGCACTCGACTTTGAACCACCATGTCAGTGGTTCAAGCCCACCAGCCGCTCTGCAGAAGAAAGATGAAGCTTTCTGCTACTGCAAAGATTTGCAGCCTGGGAAACCCTATCCAGGGTTGCTACAAGTTGGAACCAACTCGATAGTAATTAACAACAACAACAAATGGTTAATGAGTGACTATATCATCAGCTATACCCATCTAATGATCTAATCCAGGCAAACCAGTCATTAACCTGGGAGTCAACCCCAAGCAGCGTCAGTCAATGCTATAAGTACTCTGACATCAGAGCCTCCCTCTTGTACAAAAGGAGTCATTCAGTAATGTGACTGCTTAAAGTGCGCCGTTGCTAACTAAAAGGATGGAGGTCCAAGTTCATCCAGAGTTGCCCTGGAAGAAAGGCCTGGCAATGTACTTTCAAACACTCAGCCATTGACAGCATTACGGAGCCCAGTTGTACTCTGACACACACGGAATCACCATGAGTCATAAACAACTTGACAGCAACTGCTAACTGGTTTGATCCATGGCAAAAACAGAAGTCTATGCTTCCTGTAATTTTCTAGTTTAAAGCAGATTGAAAATTCAACTTCCATTTTTCTTTCTTAAATGTTTATTATAGCATGGCAGGTGTGTCAGAACAGACTGTGAATCCCAGCTCTACCACAAGTTACTTAATCTCTCTAAGCCTAAATTTCTTCATCTGTAAAATGGACATGGTATTACTACTTATTTTGTAAGATTTTAAAGGTAATTTAAAAAGATGATGCCACCAATTACATACCAAACTAATCTATTGTTGTTGTTGTCAGGTGCCATCGAGTCGGAACCGAC
>NW_006409848.1:18650-22845 GCF_000296735.1 Chrysochloris asiatica | reverse complement strand
TATCATGTTTGGTAAGGTGGAGGGTCAGAGAAAAAGAGGAAGATCCCCAGTGAGATGGATTGGCAAAGTGGCAGCATCAATGGGCTCAAGCATGGCAACAGTTATGAGGTTGGTCAAGGACCAGGTAGTGTTTTGTTCTGTTGTGCATATGAGTCGACACTGACTCGATGGAACCTAACAATAACAACAACATTATTACTTTTTAATTTCATAAAATTTTCTTGCAAATCTGACCTATACACTTTCTTCTGTCTGAAAGTCCTGGTGTAGCACTGTGGATTAAGACACTAGACTGTGAAGTTGATTTGAACGGCAAGGTCGATGGTTCAAGCTCACCAGTCACTTTCCAGAAACCCTATACAGGGTTGTTATGGGTCGGAGATGACTTAATGGCACTTAACAACAGCAACATTTCATGAATTAAGATGTAATCTCAATATTAGTTTTGCAATTTTTTATATATTAATTTAAACCTGTGCATGTATTTGTAAATCTAAACAAAGATTTTACTTTCCTCATCTGTCACACTCATACTTATTTTTCAGCATTTCCGATTTGAATTACTTTATTTTCTTATTTTATACAAATATCATTCTATAGGGACTCCATAAGGTAAGCATTGGACTATGAATCACAGGGTCCGTGGTTGGAGCCTACCAGCCATTCCATAGGAGAAAGAGGAGACTTGCTGAATCTGCAAAGATTTAAAGCCTAGGAAACCCCACACAGGGTCACTATGAGTCAGAACCGCCAGGTAAGCACTTAGCAGCAACAACATAGTTCTATGGGTAATTGGATGCAAGATTACTCAACACAAAGTTTTATTAGATTACTCAACACAAAGTTTTATTAGATTACTCAACACAAAGTTTTATTAGATTACTCAACACAAAGTTTTATTATGGTTACTTTTGTATTGTAAATGGTGTTCTTTTTCAGGATAAAATAATCATCTTTGTCCTCTTCTGTGCTTTTAAAATTTTTTTCTTGAGCTTTACTTTGTATAAATTGCTATTTAGGCTTTGTTTATTTTTGCTAGATATACCTTTGGTTGCCACTTTGCTTTCAATCTTTTCCATCTTGTTTTCTGTGTGCCTTTTATAAACAGCATATTTAAATCCCCATTAGAGACAGCAATTTTCATTTACAAGAAAGCTTGGCCTCGTTTCAATTATCGTTATAATTGACACTATCTGCTTGGCTTTACTTATGTCAACTTTTTTTTTCTTTTCTCTAGCTTTTAAATTTTCTTCTTTCCTTATTAAATGGCCTTGTTGCCTTAATTCAGGTATATGTATGTATGTATATGTATTTATATGATATTCTATATTGATAGTTTATTTTTATCGTTGAGTATCTTCAAATGAGTTAAAGCTTTCAGTCTATAATCTACCAATTGTCAGAATCAATAGATTAGCAAAATAATTTGATTTCAGAAATAGATATTTTAAAGCTTTGATGTAACTCCATTCTATTCCCATATTTCTACCTTCGTTTCTGTGATTTGGAATTTTCTATCCTGGTTTGTTACTATTAAATGATTACTTTTCATATGTTATTTTTTGCGACCATAGTTTTTGTTCTTTGCCTTCTATTCTGTGATCAGATTTTTTAACAGGTATTTAGTCTTATCTCTCTGTTTAATTGATTTTAGGGTTCACTGCTATTTCATTAATAACAGGCTTCCCCATTCTAATCTTTTACTGTCGCCTCATATCTCAGTTAATTGGAAAACGCATGTACCTTTAAGGTTATATTTAATGTGACATATCTTAAGCCCTCAAGTGTTTGAACTTGTTTTCTGTTGCCTTGAAATCTGACCTATATGATTCTGGGGTTTATTTTACTCTTAAAACTGGATAGTTACCCTTGAGCTGTATAGATAGAAACTTAGTGTCTTTTGGCATTTCAGGGTGCAGTGCAGCTTGAGGTCAGTTTGATTTTGTTTCTTTTTATAGGAAACTTTACCCCTCCTCCCAACCCATCAGCGTGGTGCTTGTATTATGTTTTTATTCCTGTCATAAAGTTTTTCTTTCTTTTTTTTTGAGATTTGTCTATGGTGTAGATTTTCTAGCTTTTCTGCAGTATGATAGATTATTATATTTCATCAAGATTTGGTGTCCTTTCATGAGAGAAGAATTCTCCACCCTCCTTCATGTCACATTTGTCATGTGACTTACACTATGAAATATGAGCAGAGGTGACAGGTGGAAGCTTTGAGACTAGTTTGTGCTTTTTTTCCCCTCTGCCATGATGACTGGAGTCTCCCACACACAAGTGGTCCATCATGAATATATATGCACACAAGAAAGAGACCTTTCTTTTCTCACAGGTCATTGTGCTTTGGGAGTCCCTTTGTTGCCGCAATATAACCAAGTTGATCCTGAGTAAGACACTTGCTGGGCACATCAATCCTTTGGTTAAGCAAATGCAAAAGTAAACTGGTTATTGTCACGTAGACTCTGATTCACAAACACAGGTCTTTTTGTTTATTGAAGGAAGTTGTTCTCAAAGTTTTTGGTCTCAGTCTTAAAAATTATTGAGAACCCCCTAAAACTTTGTTTTTTTGTGGGTTTTATCCATCTTTATTTACTGGATTAGAAATGAAAACTAAAAATTAAAATATTTATGATTGTTGTTGTTATGTACTGGTGAGTCGGTTCCAACTCATAGCAACCCAGTATAGGGTATATGAGGAGCGACTGGTGAGTTTGAACCAGTGACCTTTTTGTTCAACTCAATCTTGGGGTCCAGTACTTCTCCTATGGTGCCACACCAGGACTCCTATTTATTTATTAGTTCATCTAAAAATCAATAATAAACACTTTAAATCTTAGCATAAATTATACACCTTTATAAAAAATGTTTTCCAAGACAAAATGAAATACAAGGAGAAAAGTGGCATTGTTTTACATTTTTACAGATTTCTTTAAGAGGAACTAAGTAAATTCACATATTTGCTTCTTCAGTCTGCTACACTGTCTTATTCTGATTGAAGTATATGAAGGCTATCCAGCATCATGTAGCGTTAAACTTGGAGAAATGTGGTTTAAGTATGGTTAAGAGAAGTATATGGTTGAGGAGTGCTGGTGTGGCACTGTGGGTCAATGGGCTGGACTGTAAGGTCAGTTTGAGCCACAAGGTCATTGGTTCAAGCTCACCAGCTGCTCCTTAGAAACCCTATACAGGATAACTATGAGTCCGAACTGACTCGATGGAACTTATAAACAAGAGAAGTATGATTTTAGTTTTGTGGATAGCTGTGAATGTTTTCATTTGATATTATACCAACAACACTTGGCAAGTGTACTATTCTCTTAAAGGTGACTTGCAATGTAGGATTTGAAGTCTTTTCAGGGAGCTCTTTGTCCTCTATTACTTTAAAACCAAACTTGTTTTCTGAATTGATTTTTTGCAACATGGTGCCTTGGTTGTTTGTGAAATACAGATTTGCTGAGTTTTGTAGAACTTCATTATACAATATTTAAAAATCACGTTAGTCAATAGCACCATTATCTCATTAGAAAAATACTGCAGGTATATGAAAACTGTCAGATTCATGTCAGGTTCAAACTTGCTAAAAAAATCTTGGTTTCTCCTTAAAAGCTTAAATTTCACCATTGGTAACAAATGACTTCAGTTTTCATGTGAGTGACAGGAAATTTACTTAGTTCAATTTTCAGAAATCGTCTGCCACATGCCATGTTTGAATAAGCACAATTTGTCAGTCATTAGCGGGATTCTGATGTAGTGTTTTTTTTAGTCAAGTTGTTGACGTTTCAGTCAAGTTGTTGTCCATGTGTCGGCGATGACTTGAAGCCAACTAAGCACAACAGTAAGAATACTGTTTGGTGTCACTGCCTGGATTTGTCTGCTGTTTTACCTTTTATGCCATCACATGGTATCAACATAGTGAAAAAACAAACACGTCATAGCTCTGCATTATTATGACAATAGTTTTGACCTCCTAGGCTCATTGAAAGTGTCCAGAGAACCCCCAAGGGTTTGCAGACTACATTCTAAGAATTGCTGATTTAAGGGGAGCTTTTAGTTTTTAGGGAGCCCTGGTGGGGTGGTAGGATAAGCACTGGATTGTTAACTGTAACATTGGCAATTCAAACCCACCAAATGCCTCTTGGGAGAAAGATGAGACTTACTGCTTCCGTAAAGAGCTACGGCCTCAGAAACCCTATGC
>NW_006409848.1:14813-15865 GCF_000296735.1 Chrysochloris asiatica | reverse complement strand
CCTTGAGAATCCCACGAAACAGTCTCCATAACCTTCTAAGCTGACCTCTTGGTCTTGAATTTAACTGGCCCAGCAGATCCCCTTGAAAGCCACTGCTTTGATTGGGCCATATTTTGAAGACACCCTAAGGAGGTTTTAAGAGATTGAGAGAACTTGTCTGCAGCCATCCATTGTGAAATGTTTAAACACATTTTGTTTGGATTTAACATATGCATGTGTGAATTGGGACCCTAGTAGCAACACTTTTTGATGTATCCTGGTATATGTCAGAACACTGTTCCATTATCTCCTATAACATTCAATTTGTAAGCATTTTAGTCTCTTGGTTCCTTTTTTTTTTTTTTTTTTGCTTTCTGAGAATGATTCTCTTGTTGTCTTCCACATTATTGATTCAATTTTCTGCACCATCAATTTTGACATTTACTTTCTCCACTAAGGATTTTTACTCTTCTTGTGTGTTTTCCGGCCCCTCCCTTCAATTAATCCTTACCTCACCTCTTTCCCTTTTATTTGCCTGTTTCAATTTTACTTTGTTGAAACATAATCATCTATATACTCTGATGTGCTGAACTAATAAAGTTTATAAAAAGCGCATCACCCAGCACGTACATCTGGGATTCTTTCTGTCTCTTCTCAGTAAGCTAGCTTATGGGGACTCCGCCATCCAAATGATATGGTGATGATGCAGCCACACTCTTGTGGCCATCCTGAAAACGTGCTACCCGATCTTGACTTTGGTACAGATTCTAACTCCCTGAATCAGAAAATGGGTGAAGTAAGATATCATACCTCTCTTTATTCCAGTCTGGGCCACTTGATGAGATAAAACCTGGATCTCCATTGGGGTGAGGTTTGGAGGTATTTCTCTCACCTCATCTCCACCATCTTTGGAGTTAATGGCAATCCCTTCCAGATGCTGGAATTGGTGTGTCTACTAGATGGGTTATACTGTTGTGGGATTTTATGTTTCTTTATAGAGGTTACTATGGGCTTCTGGTATGATGTTGTAGGATAAGCACTGGCTTGCTAATCATAAAGTTGGTGGTTCAACC
>NW_006409848.1:11593-13290 GCF_000296735.1 Chrysochloris asiatica | reverse complement strand
TTCAAATCAGTTCCAACTCATAGCGATCCTGTATAGAGTTTTGACAAGTGGCTGGTAGATTTGAACCATTGACCTTGAGGTTGCAGTCCAGTGTTTATCCTATAGCATCACACCAGGATCTCATGATGTAATTGTACATTTTAAATAAATATTCCACTGTATACCTGGTTCAACATTTTGATGAAGAACTTTTCCATGTAGGTCCATGTAGAATTGTCACATTCTATTTAAATGCGTAGTAGGGATACATCATAACATAATTTGTTTAGCCATTTCCAAAATTAATGGGAATTTAGATTTTTCAGTTTAAGTGCTATTACAAACAATGCTGAAATGAATACATTCAGACATGAGCCATTTTGCACAGATACAAATATTTTTCTAAAAGAAGGCTCTAGAATAGAAATGAAAGGCCAAAGGACAGGCGCATGTTAAGAGGTATAAGCTGTATCGTCTTGAATTTGGACATTCAAGAATGGGCCTCTGAACTCCCATTTCAGTCCTTGGCAGAAAACCTGAATGTTCCCAAGAGAGATAGTCTGCATAATGAAAATATAGAGCATATATAAATCAAGAGCACACAGCACTTTCTACAATAGTTTGCTTTCTATCCCTGCCCAAGGGTGAACTTTCTGTTTCCTACTAGCACCTGATGCTCATGAACTCTGCTAAGATCTTGACCAGTTCTGATCTGCTGGAGGAATGCTGAATCCCTGAGCTCTGGGATCTCTGCACAGGCATTAGCTTTGTTGTTGCTGTGGTTGTTGTCCAGCACTGTCGAGTCATTTCTGATTCATAGCGACCCCATATAGGGTTTCCAAGATGCAGCTGGTGAGTTTGAACAGCTGACCTTGCAGCTCAAACTGACCTTGCAGTCCAGTTCTTTATCCCAAAGTTACTTTATTTATTTTCTTTTTGTAGAACATCTTTTTGCTGTAAATTATCCCCAGGTAGATCAAAAGTAAAGAAGGAAGAAAGGGCAGGGAAGAAGAAGGGAGAGATTAGATGAGAACCAGAGTGCTCTGGTTTTATATTACAACTTTTCTCTAAAATGAAATTTGGTATAGAGAATGTTGGGAGTCCTGGTGTGGCGCTGCAGGGTAATGCACTACACTACAATGTCAGTTTGAATCTCAAGGTCAGCAGTTCAAACCCACCAGTCACTCCTTGGAACCCCTATACAGGGTCACTATGGGTTGGAACTGACTCGACAACCTTAACAACAACAACAACATAGAAAGCATTGAAAAATAAGAATCTTTTTTTTTTAATATTCAAAACAGATACATTAGAGACAATGCCTTGGAGTTGACTGTAAATACAGGAGTATTTCTGGGTTCTCTCTACTGTTCAATTGATCTCTACCCATACCCTTATGCCAGCACCACACAGTGCTGATTGTTAGTTTTGTAATGAGTTTTGAAACGGAAACATGAGTTCTTCTTTTTCAAGTCTGCCTTGGCTATTCTAGCTTCTTGGATTCCTATTTGAATCGGAGGATCTCCTTGCCAATTTCTGCAAGAAGGCAGCTGGATTTTAATGATGTATTCTTTTTAGCTATTGTGTAGTGCTCCATTGTTTGGATCTTTTTCACTTGATAAATGTTTTCCCTCAAATCATTTAATGATATGATAGATGGAATTGTACTTGATTTCATCATCACCTTTTGTGCTAATTTCTGTATTTTGAAAAAAAAA
>NW_006409848.1:7380-8148 GCF_000296735.1 Chrysochloris asiatica | reverse complement strand
TAATATAGCAACAGCTGCAATCATCCATTGACAGAGAACTTCCAGAGGTTCAAGCCGGATTCAAAAGAAGACGTGGACTTTTTCACAACGGGTTTGCCGCCAGAGTACAGGTGTTGGTAAAAACCATCGCAAAACCTAAACCAAAATGGGAAAGGAAAAGACCCATATCAACATTGTTATTATTGGACACATCGACTCCGGCAAGTCAACCACTACTGGTCACCTGATCTACAAATGTGGTGGAATCGACAAAAGAACCATCGAAAAATTTGAGAAGGAAGATGCTGAGATGGGGAAGGGCTCCTTCAAGTATGCCTGGGTCTTGGATCAACTGAAAGCTGACCGTGAGTGAGGCAGTACCACTGATATCTCCCTGTGGAAATGTGAGCTCAGCAAGTACTATGTGACCATCATTGATGCCCCAGGACATAGAGACTTTATAAAAAACATGGTTACAGGAACCTCACAGGCTGACTGTGCTGTCCTGATTGTTGCTGCTGGGATTGGAGAATTTGAAGCTGGTATCTCTAAGAATGGGCAGACCTGTGAGCATGCCCTTCTGGCTTACACATTGGGTGTGAAACAGCTGTTGGTGTTAATAAAATGGATTCCACTGAGCCACCCTACAGCCAGAAGAGCTATGAGGAAATCATTAAGGAAGTCAGCACCTACATTAAGAAAATTGGCTACAACCCTGACACAGTAGCATTTGTGCCAATTTCTGGTTGGAATGGTGACAATATGCTGGAGCCAAGTACTAACATGCCT
>NW_006409848.1:3483-4070 GCF_000296735.1 Chrysochloris asiatica | reverse complement strand
TTTTTTTTTTTTTTTAACCAGGTTAGCAAAATAATTATTTGTTTATAAAATCAGGTAATTTTCTAGAATACATATTGTTGTTCATTTTGTACCAGTTCACGTTGTCCCCTGCCCCCAACCTAGGTAATAAGATACCTTTCTGATTCATAGGTTCATAGTTTCTCTTAATTTTAGATAATCATATTGAATTATATTTCAAAATATGTGCTTTTTAATGCAGTCCCTTATTTTAGTTCTCTTCTTCAAGGACAATTATAATTATGTTTAGCACCCTTTGTCTATGTTTTTGCTAAAATTTTAAAAAGTATCTTTTTTTTGGCTCTTTCATTGTTAAAAAGAATATTTTTATCACTCCTATGTTTTCCATTCATTACTGTTTTCAAAGTTCCTTTGATCCCTTGGACTGATTCTCATATAATCTTAATTTCTGCAATGGTTTACTTTTTACTTTTATGTTTTTCCTGAAGTCTACCAGAAAATATACTGGAAATGACAAATTGAAGAGAAGCAGTGCCACATTCATTGCCAAAAAGAGCATTTCAAGATCTATCCTGAAATAGAGGTTGTCAGTAATAGGATAATATCCA
>NW_006409848.1:0-1503 GCF_000296735.1 Chrysochloris asiatica | reverse complement strand
TCCAGCGCTTATCCTACAGTGCCACACTTATGTGGTTTAAAATCAGGAAAGGTATGTTATATCTTGTTACCTTACTATTCAATTTGCATGATGAGCAAATAATCCAAGAAAATGGACTGTATGAAGAAGAATGAGGTATCAGGTTTGGAGGAAGACTCATTAACAACCTTTGATATGCAGATGACACAACCTTGCTTGTTGGAAACAGAGGACTTAAAGCACTTACTGAAGAAGATCAAAGACTACAGCCTTCAGTGTGGATTGCACCTCAGTGTAAAGAACACAAAAGTCTTCATAACTGGACCAACAAGAAACATCATGATAAACGGAGAAAAGACTGAAGTTGTCAAGCATTTCATTTTACTTGGATCAACAGGCAGTGCCCAAGGAAGCAGCAGTCAGGAAATCATATGATATATTACATTGGACAAATCTGCTACTTTAAAGTCTCTTCGATGTGTTAAAAAGCAAAGATGTCACTTTGAAGACTAAGGTGTAAATTACCCAAGCCATGGTATTTTTCATATGCTTCAGATGCATGCGAAAGTTGAACAATGAATAAAGAAGACCAAGGAAGAATTGATGCCTTTGAATGATGGTGTTGGCAAGGAATATTGAATAGACCACAGACTGCCAGCAGAATAAATGAGTCTATCTTGTTTATTCGAAATGTGCAAAGATCTGGAGTTAGAAAACCAAAAGGGAAGAACATACATGCTCAGCATTTCTCAAGCTGAGGGAACTGAAGAAAAAAAATTTAAGCCTCAACTTTTGTTATTGAAGGATTCTCTGGGCAAATTATAGGATGATGTAGAAAGCACCACAAGAAGATAGAAGGAATATACAGAGTTACTGCACCAAAAGGAAATAGTCAATGTTCAACCATTTCAAGAAGTAGCATATGATCAAGACCCAGTGACACTGAAGGAAGAAGTCCAAGGTGCATTGAAGGAATTGGCAAAGAACAAGACACCGGGCATTGATGGAATACAAATTGAAACATTTCAACAAAGTGAGGCGGCACTGGAGGCACTCACTCATCTCTGCCAAGAAATTTGGAAAGCAACTGTTTGGCCAGCTGATTGAATAGATGCATATTTGTGCCCATTCCAATGAGAGATGACCCAATGGAATGCAGAAACCATCTCACAATATCTTTATATCCCATGTGAGTGAAGTTTTACTAAAGGTAATACAGAAACAACTGCAACCATACATTGACAAAGAACTTCCAGAGGTTCAAGCCAGATTCAGAAGAAGACGTGGAATAAGGGATATCACTGCTGACATCAGATGGATCTTGGCTGAAAGCAGAGAATATCAGAAGATGCTTACCTGTGCTTTATTGACTACGCAAAGGCTTTTGATTGTGTGGATCATGACAAGCTATGGACAACATTGCAAAGTATGAGTATTCCGGAACACTTAATTATGCTCATGAGGAACCTGCACGTGGACCAAGAGACAGTTGTTCGAACAGAACGTGGGAACACTGAATGGTTT
>NW_006409847.1:31025-31652 GCF_000296735.1 Chrysochloris asiatica | reverse complement strand
CTCGGGTGGGTGGTTTGGGCCTCAGGGGGCCTGGGTATCAGCAGCTGGGCATCGGGCGGCTTGGGCCTCAGCGGGCAGGTTGGGCGGATTGGGCCTCGGGGGGCCTGTGCCTCGGGGACCGGGCTGAGGGTGGGTTGGGTCTCAGGTGCACTGGGCCTTGGCGACTGGGCTATGCAGCGAGTTGGGCCTAAGGGGCCCTGGGCCTCTGCAACCTGGCTATGTGGTGGGCTGGGTCTTGGGGGCCCTGGACCTCGGCAGCAACCAGGCCTTGGTTGGGCCTGGGCCTTTGTGACCAGTCTGTGGGAAGGTTGGGCCTCAGGGCAGGCCTTGGCCTCAGTGGGAGTGTCTGGGCCTTGGGAGGGCCTTGGCCTCAGTGGGCGGGCCTGTGCCTTGGGCGTTTCTGAGCCTTGGCGGCTTGGCAGAGGGCTGGTCTAGGCTGGGGCAGTAGAGGGCTGGGGGTAATGGCTGCAGGGACGTAGTGTCTGTATTTGATGACATAAAAGATGCCTCTCTCAGTCTCTCTATACTATGGGTACCCCGAATTTCCTGATATCCATGCCAATATCCCTCTCTATTTGTTCGGCTTTGTTAGTTTATGCTTCCTTTTCTCTGGAAATGCAGCCTTCT
>NW_006409847.1:27151-28010 GCF_000296735.1 Chrysochloris asiatica | reverse complement strand
CTCAATGCTGGACCCTTTTGGGGGTGCACTCCCACCAGCCTGAAGGTGTCCAGGCTGGGCAGTGAGGGTGCAACAGGGCAGAGGAGGATGGAAAAGTATATAGTCTGTGACACCTCCTTTTATAGAAATGTCATGGCTTTTTGCACTATGTCACTGTACTAGCATGGCTGTGGCCCCACCCTCTGATTTCTGTCCAGGCCAAGGTCTCCAGGAGTGTCCCGCGTCCTGCATTCAGATCAATTTAGCAATCGCTGTATTTTTCTTTTCACAGTCAGATTTCTCCACAAGTGGGCATGGGAACCTGGCGCCCAGCACCTTATACAAGATCCAAAACTCTGGGGCTATTCTGGGAAGTGCCTTCTCTGGTTTATCCACAGTTCTGATGAGGAGCCTCCCCTGTCTCTGCTTCACCCACCACCAAACCAGAAGTCCACATACCTTTCTGAATTTTAAACTATTCATTGTTCCCATGTTCTGTTTGAATAATTGCCTCTTGGTCCATGTAGAGATTCCTCATGAGCACAATTAAGTGTTCAGGAATATTCATACTTCGTAATGTTGTCCATAGCTTATCATGATCCACACAATCAAAAGCCTTTGCATAGTCAATAAAGCACAGGTAGACATCTTTCTGATATTCAGGGTCATGGCTCTTGTGGACATGTTTTCATTTTCTTCAGCTTCAGTTTGAATTTGCATATGAGCAATTGATGGTCTGTTCCACAATCTGCCAATGGCCTTGTTTTGACTGATGATACGTAGCTTTTCCACCATTTCTTTCCGGAAATGTAGTCAATTTGATTTTTTGTATTCCATCTGGCAAGGTCCGTGTGTATCGTCATCTCTTATGCTGTCTAAA
>NW_006409847.1:23468-26301 GCF_000296735.1 Chrysochloris asiatica | reverse complement strand
GAGTGGTAGAGGACACAAGGACACAGGTTGAACCCTCCTTATTTCTCACCTTCTAGAATCTTCCCTTATTGGTGGTCTACTGGCTTGATTTGCAATTTCAGGAAAATAAAGAAAAGAACAAAAAGATTAAAGGTTGGAGAAGCATTCATCCATTGTAACAACCTATAATTTCTGAAATTCTGAAGTGGTGGTAAAATAAGAAAATTCAAAAACACAGAATAAATAGAAATTGCTGTTGTTGTTGTTAAATGCCATCGAGTCAATTCTGACCCATAGCGACCCTGTATAGGGTTTCTGAGGAGCAGCTGGTGAGCTTGAACCGCCGACCTTGCAATTCAACCAGCTTTGCAGTCTGGCTCATTAACCCATGGTGCCACACCAGGACTCCTAAATAGAAATATATAGATATAAATAGAAAAAGAACTTAGAAAATGACAGTAATGAAACAAAATTTGTGTGGCAAAGTCACACTCAATATATTTTGAGGTAGGATAGAGTTCCTTCTTGTTTTTCTTAGTTCCTTTTCTAAATATTTACTTTAGTTTCTCAGTGTTACTAAGATCCAGAAAACACTGCAATTGTCTTCATTTTTATTAAAAATTTCCCCAGTTTTTCATACATTAGCAAAAACTAATAGATTCCGGATTTCTTAAAGTTCTGCTGCTTGTAGTTCCATGTGTAATAAAAAAATAATAATAATAAGTATAGTTAAAGGCTAAACTGAGTAGTCAATTTGCAGTTGTTATTAAAATTAATTATTAATTAGCCTTAAAATTTGATTGGCCGCAAAGGACAGTTTTATGAATTAAATGATTCCTTTTATATTTTATATTTAGTATACCTGAAACCAAATGCATGGGAGACAAACAGATGGCACTCAGTGAACAACAGGGTGAAGTCTAGATAATGCTCATTCTCATCCACAGCTCTGAAGCCCATAACCATGAACAAGCCCTATAATGTGTCTGGACTCTGACAGGAAGCAAATAAGCTTTTTTTCCTATGAATTCCTTTGATTTATTATATATAAAAACAAACAAACAACAGCAACAACAAAAGCAGTTGTCACTGAGTCCATTTCTAGTCAAGGTGACCCCGTGTGTTTCAGAATAGAACTTTACTCCAAACTGCTTTCAGTACCGTGACCTTTCAGAACTGGATGGTCCAGACTTTCTCTCAATGTGATTCTGGGTAGATTTGAACTGCCAACTGACAGGCTAGTAACCAAGTCCTTAATTGTTTGTGCCCCCCTCACCCTAAAAAAGGACTAAAGTGATTTCACCATGGTCATTTTTTCAAACTCCCTGATATTTAGTATCGTTTCCTCCTTTTCCCAACCATGCCAGTTCTGGCTCTGCAGGCTTGGCAATGGCAGCCTGTGTGCCTCCCTGGACCAATGAAAGTAAAACTTGATGCAAGGTGGTGTCTCAGTGCCTCCTGGAATTATTCTGTGCAGTAAACTAGGTGATTGGTTTCTTGGTTATCCCTTATTACCCATTATGTGTGTCCTAGTGGGCTCCTTAAGGAACTCTGGTAGCGTAGTGTTTACGAATAAGGCTGTAAACCACAAGGTCAGCAGTTCGAAACTACCAGCTGTTCTGCAGGAGAAAGATGAGGCTTTCTGCTCCCGTAAAGATTTACAGCCTTGGAAGCCCTGTATAGGGTCGCTATGAGTCGGAACCAACTCCACAGCACATAACAACAACAGTGGGCATCCTTATTACCTATTATGGGTGTCCTATCTGTATAACTACTTCTACCACAGATTCTGGTTCTCACACAAGTTCTACCTCAAGGCTGGAGCCTTATCAATGGATGCAGATTTTAAGATCCATCTGCCTCAGGGGCCCAACTTATCTGTAATGACCCTGAGGCCCAGAGAATCACTGAGACACCCAGAGTCAGTAGTAGAACCCATGTCAGAAGACAGGACTACTGACCACAGGCTTGGACTGGTACACATAATACATATTTGTATGCTATTGATTGGAGCCTCGTTGTCACTTTTTTTCTGCCCTATGTAGCTGTTATGATGGATTTTGTCTGAGATTGTCCATATCAATCATTCATACTTATCGAAAGTAGTAACAATTTTTATTTTGAGGGGAAAGAGGGCAATAGACAATCCTCTAAGAAAAGAAAATGAAAGACCCTAATCCATGTATTTGGGGTAACTCTTCAGGACAAACTGGGTCAAAGGCCAGAATAAAACCAAAATCCCAAACTCACTGTCATACAGTCTGATTCATAGTTACTCAATAGGACAGAGTAGAACTGCTTCTTAGGGTTTCTGAGACTGTAAATCTTCACGAGGACACGCAACCTCATCTTTCTTCCACTAGTCCAGAGTTGTTGTTATTATTGTTAAGTGCCATTGAGTCACTTCCAACTCATAGTGATCCTATATAGGGTTACTAAGGATTATCTGAGTCTGAATCACCAACCTTGTGGTCCAAACTAACCTTGTCCTTATCCTGCTGCACAATACCAAGACTCCCAGTTCAGAGTAAATGTGGACAATTCCTAAAAAAGCATAAGAACATTTTAAAAAGAAAAGTATCATTACATCAGTGTAAACAAAAGCCAGATTGGTGTCATTCTCAAAAGAAATCTCAAAAAGAAAAATCTAATGATATTTTTTAAATTCTGCTTATAGTAACATTGTCTTCCTGAAAGACCATCAGGTTTATTTGCCACATTAATAGAAAAAGAATAGTGAACATCTTCCAACTAAATCAGTGGTTTAAATTAAGATATAAAAGTGGTCCATGTGCATTGGTCTATATGTGAGTTGCTGTTGTTATGTGCCGTCAAGTTGGTTCCAACCCATAGC
>NW_006409847.1:21363-21898 GCF_000296735.1 Chrysochloris asiatica | reverse complement strand
AACACAAGTAGATATATGCACACCAATGTTCATAGCAGCACTATTCACAATAGCAAAAAGATAGAGACAGCTTAAGTCCCCATCAATGGAAGAATGGATAAACAAACTTTGGTACATATACACAATGGAAATATTATGCTACCTTGAAGAACAACAAGGAAGCTGCAAGCCACCGCATAACATGGATGAACTTGAGGACATAATCTGAGTGAAATTAGTCACTCGCAAAAGGACGAATATTGCATAAAACCATTATTGTAAAAGCTTAAGAAAAGATATCCATACTGAAAGGGGGGAAAGAATGTCTTTGTTGGTTACTGGTAGGGTTGGGAAGGCGGAGATAGGGAGAGGGGGAGGGAGGCAATGGTAGAGCACAGGGGCACATCATAGTTCAGGTGTTGGGGAGGGCAATACACAAGAAGGAGGATGGGTGGAAGAATAAGGTAAATAAGGGAACACTGAGGTTTGCATGGGCTAAATGGGACAGAGGTATATAGTGATGCATGCTCAACTTTGGAACAACAGGTCTCTATGA
>NW_006409847.1:20668-21263 GCF_000296735.1 Chrysochloris asiatica | reverse complement strand
AATGCCATATGATTCAGCAATTCCTCTACTTCGTATATATTCACAAGAAAGATGAGCCATAACACAAGTAGATATATGCACACCAATGTTCATAGTAGCACTATTTACAATAGCAAAAAGATAGAGACAGCTTAAGTCCCCATCAATGGAAGAATGGATAAACAAACTTTGGTACATATACACAATGGAATATTATGCTACCTTGAAGAACACCAAGGAAGCTGCAAGCCACCGCATAACATGGATGAACCTTGAGGACATAATCTGAGTGAAACTAGTCACTCGCAAAAGGACAAATATTGCATAAAACCATTATTGTAAAAGCTTAAGAAAAGATATCCATATTGAAAGGGGAAAAAGAATGTCTTTGTTGGTTACTGGTAGGGTTAGGAAGGGGAAGATAGGAAGAGGGGGAGGGAGGCAATGGTAGAGCACAGGGACACATCATAGTTCAGGTGTTGGGGAGGGCAATACACAAGAAAGAGGATGGGTGGAAGAACAAGGTAAATAAGGGAACACTGAGGTTTGCATGGGCTAAATGGGACAGAGGTATATAGTGATGCATGCTCAACTTTGGAACAACAGGTCTCTATGA
>NW_006409847.1:14818-15730 GCF_000296735.1 Chrysochloris asiatica | reverse complement strand
CATTTCAAGACGTAACATATGATCAACACCCAATGGTACTGAAGGAATAAGTCCAAGGTGCACTGAAAGGACTAGCAAATAAAAAGTCTTCAGAAATTAATGGAGTAAAAATTAAAATCTTTTAACAAACTGATGCAGCACAGGAGGCACTCACTCGTTGATGTCAAGAAATTTGGAAGACAGTGCCCATTCCAAAGAGAAATGACACAATGGAATGTATAAATCATTGGACAATATCGTTAATATCACATGCAAGTAAATTTTTGCTAAAGCTACTTTAAAAAGGCTGAAACAATACTTTGATAGGGAACCACCATAGGTTCAAGTCAAATTCAGATGAGAAAGTGGAATGAAAGGTATCATTGCTGATGTCAGATGGATCTTGGCTGGAAGCAAAATAATATCAGAAGATGTTTACCTGTGCTTTATTGGCTGAACAAAGGCTTTCAACTGTATGGATCATGGCATGGATAACACGGTGAAGAATGGATATTCCAGAACACTTAATTGGGCTCATGAGGCACCTGTACATAGACCAAGAAGCAGTTCTACATACACCAAATAAAACAAAGGAACACTGAATAATTTAAAATCAGGAAAGGTGTGCACCAAGATCACATTTTTTTCACTATACTTATTCAGTCTGTATTCTGAGCAAATAATCTGGGAAGCTAGATTATATGAAGAAGAATATCAGGATTGGAAAAAGACGCATAAGCAACCTTGATATGCAGATGATAAAACTTTGCTTGCTGAAAGCGAAGAGGAATTAAAATACTTGCTGATGAAGATTGAAGACCACAGATTTCGATATGGGTTGCACCTCAGTGTAAAGAAAATAAAAATCCTCACCACTGGGCCAATAAATAATATCACAATAAATGGAGAGAAGACTGAAGTTGTCAAAGACTT
>NW_006409847.1:11193-12453 GCF_000296735.1 Chrysochloris asiatica | reverse complement strand
AAAAAATTCATGCCTATAGTTGTAATATTTAAGGATTCTGCGGGTAAAATGGAATCCTGGTCTGGCACTGTCGGATATGTACTAGACTGCTTGCTAACCACAAGGTCAGTGATTCAAACCCACCAACTGCTCCTTGGAAATCCTATACAGGGTCTCTGAGTCAGAACTGACTCTACAACACTTCACTTAATAACAACAGCATTAGTAAAATGAAGTCCTGGTGTAGCACTTTGTTCTGTTCATGTCATTATGGTCAACTCCATTTTGAGGAGACAGCTCTTCCCAAGTGATATTGTGAATGCCTTCCAACTTGAGAGGCTTATCTTCCAGCACTATATCTGACAATGTTCTGCTACCATTCAAAAGGTTTTCAGTGACTAACATTCAGAAATAGTCTTCATATCCTTATTCCTAGGTACTAGCATGAACTGAAATGCACTGGTATTGGCCATTTTGAATCTGACTGTCATATGGTTTACTATCCAGGGAATGGCAAATTCAAGGGGAAAGGCCTCACATTCAAGATCAAAAGAACATTTCAAGATCTGTCTCAAAGTATAATGCCATCTGTGATAGGATAATATCTAGACACCTACAAAGAAGACCAGTTAATACCAATATTATTCAAACTTATGCACCCACCACTAAAGCCAACGATGATGAAATGTAAGAATTTTGCCAAATTCTTCAGTCTGCAATTGAGCAAACATGCAATTAAGATGCATTGATAATTACTGCAATTATCAATGCAAAAGCTGGAAGCGTAAAGGAAAGATCCATAGTTGGAAAGCATGGCCTTGGTGATAGAAATGATGCTGAAGATCACATGATAGAATTTTGTAAGACCAATAACATATTCTTTGCAGATACCTTTTTCAACAACATAAGCAGTGATGGTACACATGAACCTCACTAGATGGAATACACAGGAATCAAACTGACTACATCTTGGGATCCATAATCAGTGCTTATGGAAGCAGCAGTCACCAAATCAAATGACAGATTGTCTTGGGGAAATCTGCAAAAGATCGCTTTGAAGTGTTAAAAAGCAAAGATGTCACTTTGGTAAAGTGCAACTAGTCCAACTCAGGATATTTTCAATCACCTCATATGCATGTGAAAGCCGGACTGTGAATAAGGAAGACCACAGAAGCACTGTTGTTGTTATTGTTAAGTTTCCAAGATTGTAATCTTTATCAAAGTAGACTGCTGTCCCATGGAGTTGCTGGGTAGGTTCCAACCACCAACGTTTTGGTTAGC
>NW_006409847.1:0-752 GCF_000296735.1 Chrysochloris asiatica | reverse complement strand
CTGACCTTAAGGTTCGCAGCCCGATTCGTAACCACTACGCTACCAGAAGGATATACATATATTATTATAGTGCCTAAAATTACCATTAACTCTAAAAGTTGAACAGGAAACTATTGACAATGAAAGGATCTTGCCTTGTTAGTGGTTTACATTGCCAGAAGCTACTAAGAGCCCCAAACATAAACAAACTGCTTACTTCCAACTTGAGTGAGCTGATTCAAATGGGGTAGCTTCATCCATACAATACTCCCTCTGCTTCCATCAGTGAAGAGCTAGTGAAATCGTTTCCACTGTCCAGATATCAATCTTGTATTTGCTTTAATCACTTTATATTTATGTATTCATTCATCCAATCATTTATCTACTTAATTCTCCCACAAAACTTTTAAGACAGATGGCAAAGAACACAAAGTAAAAATCAGGATTAAAAAAAAATAAATGTTAGTTGATTGAGGTAGGAGGAATGACTAAAAAGATATATGGTAAGTAGATCCTAAGTGTGGTGCAGTGAATTACTTGACAAGGCTCTTCTAGACTTAGTCTCGGTAATTCCCACCAATTGACTGGTTGTTTTTCTTGTTAGGTGCCACCAAGACAGTACTAATTTGTAGTGACCCTATGCACAGCAGAATAAAACATTTCCAGCTCCTGGGCCAACCTCACAATTGTTGCCATGCTTGAGCCCATTGATGCTGCCACTTTGCCAATCCATCCTGCTGGGGTCTTCCTCTTTTTCTCTGACCCTCCACCTT
>NW_006409846.1:20841-21900 GCF_000296735.1 Chrysochloris asiatica | reverse complement strand
TGCATACCTCCCTGTGTCTTTACCTATAGTAATCATTCTTCTGCCTACCTCCCTCTTATTGTATGTTGCCCTCCCCCTTCTTTAAATTGCCCTTCCCTCATCTAAGTTAACATGTGTTTACCCTCTAACTAGTGAATTATTCTCTCTTCCCTTCCACCCCTGGTAACTGTCAACAAGTATCTTTTAGTACAAAAACTTTTTCTTGAGGTTCCACCACTGCCTCTGATATTTTAAATACCATCAGGATCATTCATGGTGTACAGGTTTCAGAATTTCAAATGGTTACAATGATTTGGAACCAGCTTGAAAGTATGGCACCAAACACCAACAACACCATGCTTATTCATATCATGACCCTGATCTCATATAAGGGAGATTACCAGGGGTGTGTCATGCAACACATTTTATCTTATAAGAGATAAAAGGAGAGAGAAATGTTCAGAGAGGAGGGACCTACTACTGCCAAGAAAGAAAAGTCCGTAGTGGAGTGTGTCTCTGGACCTGAGGTCCATGCACTGTGAAGCTCATAGATCCAGGGAAATATTGATGCTGAGGCATGGATATCGCCAAGGAATGCTGGGACTACAGATGCATAAAGGAGAAAAGGACATTTCTCCAGAACCGCACTGAGTTTACACTTCTAGCCTCCTAAACCATGAGAGAATAAATTTCTGTTTCCTTAAGAATACCACTTGTGGTATTTCTGTTTTAGCAGCGCTAGAGAACTAGGACCTATCGTAGCCTAGTGAGTCCCTAAGATGCATAACCTACTCCATGGCATATAATCATCACCACCACCAAAAAACTAAGACATAAGGCAGACTAAGAAAAAGAGAAATCAGTGTTCCAATAGCAGCCAGATAGTTAGAAGGTCTCATTTAACTGAATTAAACACAAGTTGAGAGACTGTGGGGTCACTATGTGCTGTGTTGCATGTGTGATCTAACTGCATGGACTTAGCAGTCAGGGCTATAGGTATGTTCTCTCCCATCTTTTGAATAGACTTCAAGGCAGGACTGAAGAAAACACTTAAACACACAATTTTGCAAAACCATTATT
>NW_006409846.1:17924-20281 GCF_000296735.1 Chrysochloris asiatica | reverse complement strand
TAGATAGATTAGATAGATAGATTGATCTCAGGAGCAAACAAGATATTTCTGTTTCAGGCTGCATACCAGAGTGCCAGAGAAGTAACAGAAAAGGGTTTGATGCTCTCTTGTCACAGTAATAAAACCTAAAGTAAAATAAAAGTTAAATGAGCATAATTAATTCTAGAGATTCCCACAGGGAAAAGGCAAAAGGACTTGCTATCCAACAGTGGTCAGATTGTATACAATAATAATAATTTTAAAAAATTACATTGAACTGCCATACGTCCCTGCCAAACCATGTTACTTTAAAAATTGTTCTTCAGCTTGAACAGTATAAGTCAAATACATGATTTCTTCAGTGGTGTTCTTTACTCATTGTACAATTTTCACATGCATATGATACAATTGAAAATATCATGGCTTGGGTGAGGCACACTTTTGTCCTCAAACTGATACGCTTGCTCTTTAACACTTTAAAGAGGGTTTGTGCAGAAGATTTGTCTAACATAATATGCCGTTTGATTTCTTGTCTGCTGCTAAATGAGTGTTGATTATGGATTCAACCAAAATGAACTCTTTGACAACTTTAATCTTTTCTCCATTTACTATGATTTTATTTACTAGTCCAGTTGTTGAGGATATTGTTTTCTTTACACTGAATGCTGTGGTCTTGGATCTTCATCAGTGAGTATTTTAAGTCCTCTTTGCTTCCAAGTTGTATCATCTGCATAGTGCAGGTTGTTAATAAGTCTTCCTCTAAACCTAACTCTACATTCTTCATATAATCCAATATCTTGAATAATTTGCTCAACATACAGACTGAATAAGTATGGTGAAAGAATACAACTCAGGTGCACACCTTTCCTGATTTTAAACCATTCAGTGTCTTCGTGTTCTTTATGAACAACTGCTTTTTGGTCTATGTACAGCTTCCTCATGAACACAATCAAGTGTTCTGGAATACCCATTCTTTATGGAATATCCATTATTCACAACGTTATCCATAGCTTGCTGTGATCCACACAGTTGAAAGCCTTTGCATAATCAATAAAGCACAAATAGACATCTTTCTTGTACCCTCTGCTTTCAACCAAGTTCTATCTGATTTCAGCAATAGTATCTCTAGTTCTACAACCTCTTCTGAATCCAGCTTGATTTTGCGGCAGTTCCCTCTCAATGTGCTATTGTAGTCATTTTTTAATTATCCTCAGAAAAATTTTATTTGAATGTCATATTCATGACTTTTTTTTTTTATTATTTCTACAACCTGTTGGGTCACCTTTGTTTGGAATAGGCACTCATATGGACATTTTCCAAATGTCTTGGCATACAGGAGTGAGTGCCTCCAATGCTGAATCAGTTTGTTGGAAGATTTTAATTTGTATTCCATTAATTTGTTTTTGTTGTTGTTTTCATCCCCATAGCATAATGCTTTTTTTTTTTAAGTTTTTATTATAAATTGAATAAAAGTTTACAGGGCAGATCATCAATTTTACATTCAACAATCATACTTAGTTTCATTATAATGATGATTATAATCCCCTCCATATACCATCAGTTAACAATGTTTCCCTCTATTCATTTTAGCTCTCTCTCTCTCTCTTTTACTTTCTCTCTTTTTTAAGCACTCAGGCATATATAATAACTTAAACCACCAAAGGGCACAGTTTGCAAGCCTGCCTCCTAACCACCAGATCTCAGTCCCTCTGTTTCCATGGATCTAGAGTCCTCAGCTGCTTCCTCTTTCCATGTCCCCATCTCTGCCTCCATCTCTGGTGTCGCTGCTTCTCTGGACAGGAGCCTGCATTCTGCTTGTGCTCTTCTCCCTTGATGGTCCATTAATTTTTAAAGCCTTGTTTTTGCAAATGCCTTTACTGCAACTTGTAGTTCTTCCTTCAGTAACATCAATTCTTGCTCGTATGCTAGACATGGTATCTTGACATGGTTGAACATAGATCATTTCTTTTTGGTACAGTGACTCTGTGTACACTTCCTTCTTCTTTTGATGCTTTCTACATAATTCAGTAGTTTGCTCATGTTGTTATTAAGTGCCGTCAAGTCAGTCCTGACTCATAGAGACCCTGTATAGGGTTTTTAAGGAGCAGCTGGTGAACTTGAACCACCAACGTTGGAGTTCCAACAACTTTTTAGTCTGATACATTAGCCCACAATGCAAAACCAAGACTCCAGTTTGCTCATAAAATTCTTTAATATTGCAAGTTGAAGCTTGAAATTTTCTTTAGTTCTTTTGGTTTGAGAAATGCTGAGCATGTTCTTCCCTTTTAATTTTCTAACTCCAGATTTTGCACATTTCATTATAATATTTGACTTTGTCTTCTAGAAGTGCCCTTTGAAATTTTCTATTTAACACTTTA
>NW_006409846.1:13492-15204 GCF_000296735.1 Chrysochloris asiatica | reverse complement strand
AACAGGGTTGGCTTTGGCAAAATCCCTTAGCTTCTGTTTTTCTGGGAATGTTTTTATTACACTGTTGTATTTGATTGACAGCTTTGCTGGATAGAGGATTCTTTGTTGGCAGGTTTTTTTTCTATCAGGGTTTTATATATGTCTCCCCATTACCTTCTTGCCTGCATGGTTTCTGTTGAGAGATCTGAGCTTAATCTGATTTGCTTACCTTTGTATGCTACACTTCTCTTTTCCATAGCTGCTTTGAGGATTCTGCCCTTATCTTTGATATTGGAGAGGTAGATTATGATATGTTTTGGTGATTGTCTTTAAGGGTCTATCCTTCTTGGGGTTCATTGAGCTTCTTGAATGCTCATCCTTTCACTTTTCAGGATGTTAGGACAATTTTCTTCCTGAAGCTCTTCAACTTTCTTGTCTGTGGACCTGTGTGATTCTTCCTGTTCCGGAATGCCGATAATTCTTAAGTTATTCCTCTTCATGTTGTCCAATATGAATCTTAGGCCTTTTTCAGATTTTTTTTATCCTTTTTTGTGTTTGCGTTTCTATCTTAGTAGTGTTGAGAGATTTATCTTCAAACTCACTAGTTATAGCTTCTATCTCTTCAGTTATACTCCTTTGCCCTGTCAATGTATTGTCCATTTCTGATATTCCATTATTTATCATTTGGACCACTTTCTGTAGGTTTTGAATTGTTTCCAGCACTATATCTATCTTATTTTATTGTTCCTGTAGCACTTTCCTGACTTTTTACTTATTTTTCTCAACTCCATTAGATAGTGTTTTGATACACTTTATAGTCATTTTTCTAAATTCCTTCTGAGGCATTTCCAAAGCCTGCCCATCTTCTAGTATGGAGTGTAAGTCTACCTCCAGGTCATTTGTCTCGGTTAGTCACTTTATCTCATTTCTGGACATATGCTGATATGGTCATCTGTTTCTGTTTTGGGGGTATATTCTGGAGTTATCTGTGGCCTTAATACTTAGAAAGGTGTGTATTTTGGTATTTGTTATGCTTTTTGATTGCCTCCAGATAGATGTGATGAAGAGATGGGCTTCCCATTTCACTCTTCTTCCTGAGAAATTTCAAGATGCCTCTTTTGGTCATTGCGATGTAACTCAGGATTTAATTTTTGGCCTATTTCCTTTATAATCTGCCTGTCCAACTCTACAATCCCTATTCCGGCCTTTTTCCTAGTGATAGGCAGTTCAGGGTCAGCTGTGGCCATTTTGTGCTGCCGTTTGGTTTTAAATGGAAAGTGCCACTTTAAATTTTGAGGAGATCTGTGCACATGCATAGTAGAACACTCTGGGGGTGGGGTTGGGGTTGGGATGTCTGCTCAGTCAGGCACTCCCTCTAGTCACCAGAATGGAGGTGTGCAGACAGCGAGAGACCAATGAACAGATTTAAAAAAGAAAGAAAGAAAGAAAAGAATGTCCACACCTTTATCTCCATGGTTCTGTCAGGTGTCTGTGGCTGCTCTGAACCTTCTCCCGCTTGGTGTGTCCCAAGATGGTGGTTCTGGGAGCAGCTGAGTGTCTTGAATTAGAAAGCAATAGATTTCTTGCTTCTGCTACAAATTCCCCTAGCTGTAAGCCTTTCAACGTCTAAACATTTCTTTATATGTGGTTCAGAGTTCTGGCACCATCCCCTGAGACTGCTTGGTCTGTTATTCTGTGTTGTTGCTGATGGAGCTCCTCACTGCACTTCTACC
>NW_006409846.1:5337-12858 GCF_000296735.1 Chrysochloris asiatica | reverse complement strand
ATTGAGTTTTTCCTCTAGGCTTTTCCCATAAATGTAGTCAATTTGATTCCTGAGTAGTCAGTCTGTTGAGGTCCATGTATATAGTTGCCTTTCATTTTGTTTTAAAAAATATTTGCAATGAATAAATAATTGAGTTTGCAGCATTCTATTATGTGATCTCCAACATAATGTCATCACTGAACTACTGATCCTTTGTCTTTGTTTACAACCTTTGCATTCCAATCACCAGTAATTATCAATGTATCTTGATTGTATGTTTGATCAATTTCAGATAGAAGAAATTGATAAAATTCTTCAGTTTCATCATCACTGGCTTTAGTGGTTGGTGCATAAATTTGAATAGCACTGATATTAACTGGTCTTCCTTGTAGACGTATGGATATTATCCTATCACAGACAATGTTGTAGTTCAGAATAGATCTTGAAATATTCTTTTTGATGAGGAGCACTATGCCATTCCTCTTAAATTTTTTAATCCTCTCACAGTAAATCATATGATTGCCATATTCAAAAAGTCCAATACCACTCCATTTCATCTCACTAATGCCTAGGATATCTATCTTTATGCATTCCATTACATTTTTTTGCAACTTCAAATGTTTCTAGATTCATACTTCATACATTACATGTTACAATTATTAATGGATATTTGTAGCTGTTTCTTCTCATGTTCAGTTGTGCCCCATCAGCAAATGAACATCCTGAAAGGTTTATTCCATTCACATCATCATGGTGAGCTCTGCTTTGAGGAGGTAGCTCTTCCCCAGTCATATTTTGAGTTCTTTTCAATCTGAGGGCTCATCTTCTGACACTGTCCCTGACAATATTCTGGTACTATTAATAATTTTTTTCATCTTCTAGCACTATATCTGATAATGTTTCACTTTTATTCATAAGGTATCTCAATGGCTAAACATTCAGAAGTAGTTCACCTCTCCTTATTCCTAGCTTGTATTTAGTTTGTAAACTCTTCTGAAACCTCTACACCATTGGTGACCCAGTTGGTTTTTAAAATACAGATTTCATAGCTTTCAGAATCACTGCAACAGTCAAGTCACCACATTATGACATACTGACAGATGAGCAGTGGATATACAAAATGAGGAAGACAAAAGTAAGCTTTCTTCTGACCCATCATCAAAGAGTTGACACTTGAAGGCAATGATTCATCCTGTTTCATGTTAAAAAACAAAAGAAAACCAAGCCCACTACCATCAGTCAATTTCAATTACTAATGACTCTATAGGATTTGGGAAAGTTTAAATCTTGATGAGCGCAAACAATCTTATATTTCTCCCATGGAGAGGCTGGTACATTTCTACCACTGATGGACCTTGCAGTTAGCAATCCAACACCTAACATATATTACTACCAGGGTTCTTTAATGCATGTTACCCATGGTGTATTTACATGTTATTGAGCTTTCCTTCTCCTTCACAGACTCATTAATTTCTCTTATGTTCCTAACTTCTCCATTCTATTATGGACTTTGGTAACTCCTTTTTTAATTGCTATGCCTAAATTATTCTCCGAAGCAAATTATGGGGAAGTTAACACCTACTTAATGTTTTGTAATCCTTAATATATTTTAAGGCAGAATTTTTAGTATAAGAGAAAAGAAAACTTTATATAATATAAATACCCCTCCATCGTGTTATATAAAAATATAATCTAGTTCTTGTAAGGATTGTTACAAGGTGCCCTTTAGTCATCCCAACTCATGGCAGCCCTAATACATTTTGGTCCCATGCACAATGAAATTAAATGTTTCCCAGACCTAAACTATCTCCATGACTTTTTATAGCTCAAACCTTTATGGTCTATAGTACTGTCACTGGCTCTTTTTCAGAAGTAAATAACATAGCTTTTCTTCCTAGTCTGTCTTTATTTGGTAGTTCTGCTGGAACTTGTTAGCATCAAAGCAACCTGCAAGCTCCCACAAACAGACAGGTGATGATTGCATTGATATGAGCTATGAAGATGGATCTCCTGCACAGAAGACAAAAACTGTTCCACTGAAATATGACTGTTTGTTTATTATGGACTAGAACTTATGAATTTTGGAGTATGAAAATTAGTTTCCTACCCAAAGCAGAGATTTGTGAACCGCAGTACAGGCCCCTGAATTTCTTCTGGAGATGAAGTAGTGACGTGCATTGTGCTCACCAGGTGATTCCAAGTCAGATAATCAGCAAAGCAGATTTTGGAAAATGTTTTTCCTTATAATGTACCTTAATGAATACTTTCTTTGCCAAATTCTTAACAAATTCTGGATGAACATTTTCCCCCGTTTGCAAGCATATCGGGCTGCGAACCGCAAGGTCAGCAATTCGAAACTACCAGCTGTTCCACTGGAGAAAGATGAGGGTTTCTGCTCCTGTAAAGATTTACAGCCTCAGAAACCCTGTACAGGGTCGCTATGAGTCAGGACCAACTTCATGGCACATAACAACAACAAGTTTGTTCTTGAGCCTTTGCATGACAATTTAACATGAAATGTATTAAATTGGGGGGGGGGATTTTTTTTAATCATAGAGAATGCAAAGGTGGCTTTTTATATTCACAAATTAATATTAATATTCAGGAAACAACATTGAGAAATAAAGTTCTTGAAATACAGTTGCAGTTCTCAAAACCATAAAAATTTGAGTTCATATATCATTTTATATACACTTTAAAATAACTCTAAGAATACTGTTACTGTATCAAAGAAGAAAGAAAATATAGTCTATTTCTATAATTAAATGAATAAAGAAAATAGTCTTCAAATATAATATGTATTTCACTTTAAATAAAATATCTTTCTAATGAAATACATTGACCTTGATTAGTACAATAGCTTAAGGGTACATAGCTCATATTTCTTATGTTGTTGTAAGTGCCATTGAGTCAGTTCTGACTTGTAGCGACCCGGTATAGGGTTTCCAAGGCTGCATATCTTTGCAGGAGCAGAAAAGCCTCATCTTTCTCCTGTTATTTCTTATGAGGAGAAAATATAAAATAAAGTGACATTTTTAAAGCTTTGATATAAAAATCTATCAAGTCTATATGCTACATCAAATATATATCAAAGACAGTGTAGAAGAACGAAAAAGAAAACGGGAGCCTTCAGTATGTTGTCTGTAAGAGCTATACTATATATACAAGGACAAAAATAGACTAAAAATATTAAAGGATGGAAAAGATAAGTTAATGGCAATAAATACCAAGCAAGATTTAAAATATTAATGTCTGATAAAATAGACTTTAAGGTAAAAACCAGCATAAGAAACAAAGAAGGACATTATATCATGATTATAGGATCAATTGAGCAAGAGGACATAACCATAATAAATACCTATGCTCCCAGTGAAAGAACATAAATCAAACTCCAGCATAATTTAAGAGCAAAATGAACAGCTCTACAATAATAGAGGGAGATTTTAATATACCATTTCTATGAAGGACAATGACTAGGAAAAAAATCAACAAAGACACAAACACTAAAAACACAACCAACTTGACTTCATAGATGTATAGGGTTTCCTAAGTTGTGAATCTTTCTCCTGCAGAACCGCTGGTAATTTTGAACTGCTAACCTTGAAATTACCATCCCAGTTCATAACTACTACACTACCAGAATCCTGGTGTGGTGCTGTGGGTTCAAGCATCAGACTGCAAAGTCGTTTGAACTGCAAGGTTGGTGGTTCAAGCTCACCAGCTGCTCCTTGGAAACCCTATACAGGGTCGCTATGGGTCGGAAT
This sequence comes from Chrysochloris asiatica, assembly GCF_000296735.1. Taxonomy (NCBI): domain Eukaryota; kingdom Metazoa; phylum Chordata; class Mammalia; order Afrosoricida; family Chrysochloridae; genus Chrysochloris; species Chrysochloris asiatica. The sequence continues at coordinate 9,115 of NW_006409846.1, read as the reverse complement.
CAATTTGGTGGTACTTAACAACAACAACAGCAATCTAGATTACAACATTTGTTAAAGAGATGGAAAAATTAATCATAAAGGAAAGAGACCTCAGATAAGCAAAACATTACTACAGAATAGATGAACAGAATTGAGACTCCAGTAGTAGATCCATCCACCTGCTGTCAGTTGATCTCTGACAAAGGCCCAAAACACATTAAATTGGTAAAAGTGTCTTTAACAAATGGCATTGACAAAACTGGATCTCCAATTGTAGAAGAATGAAATGAGACCCATATCTCACACCATATACAAAAATGAACTGAAGATGGATCAAAGACCTAAATGTTAAAGCTAGTTAGTACTACAAAGATCATCAATGAAAAACTAGGGACAAACTTAGGAGCTCTCATACACAATAAATACACTATCCCACATAGCTGAAAACTCACCAACAGCAGAAAACAAACAAGATACCGATGACTTGCTTAAATATTTGGCACCTACTTGAATCAAAAGATTTCACTAAAAGAGTAAAAGAAGAACCCCTAGACTGGGAGAACACACAAGAAAAAATAAATGATCCAATTATAAACTGGGCAGAGGCTATGAGCAGACATTTCATCAAAGACTTTCAAGAAGCCAACAAACATATCAAGAAATGATTGTGATCATTAGCTATTGGAGAGATGTAAATCAAAACAGTAGTGAGATAGCATGCATCTCACCCCAGCATTAATACCGCAGTTTTAAAAAGCAGAAAACAAATGCTGGTGAGGGTGTGAAGAGACTGAAAGCTTTATACACTACAGGTAGGACTGCAAAATGTTGCAACCACTGTAGAAAACGGTATGATTCTTCCTAATGAATTAGGAAATTGAAGTACAAAATGAGCCAGCAATCCTTCTACTTGGTATGTATTCTAGAGAAATAAGAACTGTGACATGAATAGATATATGAACACCCATGTACATCTCAGCACTATTAATAATACCAAAAAGATGGTGATGGTCTAAGTGTCCATAATGGATGCTTGCAAACAATGGAATACTACACAGTGCTGAAGAATGGCTATGAAGCTGTGAAGCACCTTATAACATGGATGAACCTGCAGGACATTATGCTGAGTGAAATTAGTCACAAAAGAGCAAATATTGTTTAAGACCACTATTGTAAAAAGTCAAGTAAAGGTTTTCACACTAAATCATTCTTTGAAGGTTACCAGGAGTGAGAAGTAATCCACTGGCTAGATAATTTGTTGTTGTCAAGTGCTGTTGTGACTCATAATGACTTTGCTTAGTGTTTCTGAAGAGAAGCTGGAGGGTTTGAACTGCCAACCTTGAGGTTAGCTGCCCAGTACTTACCCTACAGTTACACACTAGGACTGATAAGTGGATAAAATCATGCAATAACAGTGATCTGTGGTTAGGTACATGTATAGAAATACAGGTTGAATGAGTGTGGAAGAAACAGTGAGAGTATGCCCACAATTATATACAGGATTGACAGAGGGTATTGATACATTTGCTGGCCATGCATCCATTAATGTGGTGTAGCATATAGGAAGTAAAACTATGAAAATTTATTAAACATTACCAAATACCTCCAGGGAATGAGTTGTTGGGTCTGGGGATCAAGACCATAGTATCAAGGAACACCATGGTCAATTGGCATAACAATCCAAAAAAACAGTGTTCTACATCCTATTTTACTGAGTAGCAACTAGGGTCTTAAAAACTCATGAGCAGCACTCTAAAGTGCAACTATTGGTCTCTTCATGTCCAGAAGAAAGGGAAGTGGGGAAAATTAAAGATGAATGGAAACAATTAGTCCAATGGACTAATGGATTACATGAACATCAGTCTCTATGACCCTGAGACCAGAAGAACTAGATGGTGTCTGGCTACCACTACTAACTGCTCTGAAATGTATCACATTAGAAGGTTCTGTATAGGATGGGAGAAACTATGGAACAACACTCAAAATCATAAAAAGGACCAGGTAGAGACTGATGGAACCCTGATACTATATGACCCTTGGTTGGCCTTCATTTCTGAAACTGATCTCACCCCCGTGCCTTAATTTTCCTAACTGACATTATTGCCTAACAGAATGAAATAAGGCTTATTTATATTTTGTTAATTATTGGTTCATTGAGATTATAGCTTTTCCTCACCCTTCCTCTTTTTGAATTAATACAGTTCTGTCCCGGAATTATTTTTTCCTTTTCCTCTCCTCATACTGGTTTTATCACCATTCTTAATCTCAATGGTTTCTTCTTCACATACTTTTAAGAACTCCATGAATTGAGTATATGTTGTAATAATTTAATATTGTAGAAAACTGAAGAAGTAGCAATAAAGACCTTACAGTAATGTTAAGTATCAAACTATAAATCACTATTTATGCTAGAGTATAGTCAATATGTTAATAAAAACAGAAAGTTTTAATCTCACACCTTTCAAAAGCTACACATGTATATTATACTTTTCCAATTTATAATTGTAAATATCAAATCATTCATTTTAACATTAATGAATAAAGTCTTATGGTCATTTAGAAAAAAAATCCTCCAAGGTTAGAAAAAGATATAGAAACCTATAACAGCAAAGGTAAAGTGATTCTGAATGTTTGTATTCACTTTAGGACACATTATCATGTTCATCTTGGCCAACATCACCAGGTCTGCGATGGGAAAAGCGATGGTGTGACCTCCGACTGATTCCTCTACTTCATTCACGTTTCTCTCAGTATATCCCTGGGACAGATTTGAGTCGGTAAGTTAATTTCCCCATGAATTCTGAATTTTATTGATGATAATGTAGAAATGGAAAATTTCATCGTAACATACTTTGTGATTTACATTTTCAGCATCACCCTGATAGCAGAAAGGACTACAAAAGAATAGAATAATAGAGTATAATGACACTGACAAAAAAAAAAATCACTAAAGTCCTGCCTGTCATTATTGTGAAAGAATCAATGTTTTCCATAAATACCTTTCTTTTGTGATTTTTCATTTCTTCTTGTGCTACTTTTAATATATTGCTTTTATCTCAGATAAATTGTAAAATTTATTTTCAAAATATTCTCATTCTCTCTTTTCTAGTAAGTATAGTGTTATTAATGATATCCTCCTTTTTATGTTTTTAAAGTGTTTTTAATTCTCTTTTTATCTTGATTAGTGTTGATAGAAATTTATCAATTTCATTAAGTTTTTCAAAGTACTGCTTTTTGGGTTTACTGATTCTCTCCAATATAGGTATGTATTATTTTTAATTGATTTTCATTCATACTGAGTATTTCCATTCTTTAATTCCCTTTGTGTTAATTTTATGGTCTATTATTATGTCTTGGTGTGGTGCTGTGGGCTAATGCTTCAGACTGCAAAGTCATTTGAATTGCAAGGTTGGTGGTTCAAGCTCACCAGCTGCTCCTTGAAAAGCCTATACAGGGTCGCTATGGGTCGGAATCGACTCAACATACTTAACAACAACAACAAATTATAATGTGAGATATAAATTACAAGAGTTAGGAATCTTTTCTATATAGAGGGTATAGTAACTGTTTTAGACTTTTCAGTCCTTATTGTCTCTAAACAATTACTCAACTCAGCTAGTATAGAATGAAAAGAGTCATAGAAAATATAGGAATGGCTAAGCATCACTCTGGTCCAGTAACACTATTTTTAAAAACCAAATGGTAGGCTAGATTGATGTACAGGTTTTAATTTGCCATCTCTAATTATAAAAATCATCATTTTTCAGATGTCCTATTCTAATATAGGAGCTCTGGTAGC
>NW_006409846.1:0-607 GCF_000296735.1 Chrysochloris asiatica | reverse complement strand
TCTCTACACCCCTGTCCAGGCCTTTCCCGTATTAAAAAACACAACAAACAGTTCAGGGCCAGCTCTTGGGCTGAGAGTATCTCTATGCATGCATGGCAGAAGAACCCACCAGTGGTGACTGTGGGGGGTGTCTACTCACTCAGGCACCCCCTCTAGTCACCAGAATGGAGATGCGCAAACATTGGGGGAGGGGGCCAACAAACAGATACCAAAAAAAAAAAAAAAAATCAGAAAAAGCAAAACCGACAACATTTATTGTCCACCTTTGCTCCGAGGTTCCCACGTTTTTCCGTGGTTTGTTTGCTCCCCCGCTTGGTCTTGCCGTTTGGTTTCACCCAAGTTGTCTGCTCTGGCCATCAAGCCTGGCAGATTAAAAAATAAGAGATTTCTTTCTTTTGCTACAAGTTTTACTAGCTATAAGCCTTCAAATCTTTTAAATATTCCTGTCTCTGTGGTTCTAAGTTTTGGAGCTCTGCCCTGGATCTGCTTTGCCTGGTATTCTGTGGTATTGCTGATGGTGAAATTCTCTGCACTTCCACCCTAGCTGCCATCAAGCCCCGCCTCCCATTAGATAAACACTGGACTGCAGAACAGAAAGTCCGTAGTT
>NW_006409845.1:20583-21598 GCF_000296735.1 Chrysochloris asiatica | reverse complement strand
CACTTAACAACAACAACAACAATAGCAACCTTTGGTGTTGCGCTGTAGGATCAGCACTGAGCTATGAACTATAAGGTTAGCAGTTAAAACCCTACAGCTGCTCCTCGGAAATCCTATACAAGGTCACTATGAGTTGTAATTGACTCAGTGGCACTTAACAATAATAGCAACTTAACTTTTCTTCTGCAGCATTTTGGGTTATAGGGACAGCACAGGTTTTGATACAGAAGACTTGGGTTTCACTCCTATCTCTGTTGGCTATACTAGCTGTTTGGAAACAGGTCAGTGGGCCCAAAAGTCTACCCATCAAAAATCAATTTGACAAATGGCCTGTTTGTCAACTGTACTGGTTTCTTTGAACTATCTATAATAATTACAGTGAACTGTGTAGGATGAGATGGATTTGGAAGGTTTCTGTGATGTTGTGGTTGACTAATATTTAGTTTTTGCTTTGTAACAGTATTTTAAGGAATGTTTTGCAGGAAAGAAGCAGTGTGCAGCTGCAGACCTTGGCTGCTGACTTGAGAGAGACTGGAGACACTGGGAGAGGACGGGAGAAGCTGGGGGGCTGAGACAGGGGCACAAGGGGTGGAAACTGAAAGTACTGATTCATTGATAGGTTCTTAAAAAGAAAACTATGTTCAAAAGGCATTTATTTTTAAATTCTGGAATATACTGACTATTTGAAATTTTGTTATTATATTTAGAAATGTTTAAACATTTAGAAATGTTTAAACATGTTTAAAAGTAGACAGAATATTAGAATGAACCCTGCATTCCATCATGCACATCAATAGTATTGGTGTCAACAATGATCAATATGAGGCTAATCTCACTTCAGCTCTACCTCCAGCTGCTCTTTCCCCTCCCAAATCTGGACAATTTTTAAGCAAACCTCAGCCATATTTTATCAGTAAACATGACTCACAATATGCTCCAGTGTACTGAATACATTCTTGAAAGTACTCTTCAATATATTCTTGAGACTGAGGAATTCATATATATATGTATATAT
>NW_006409845.1:7316-17794 GCF_000296735.1 Chrysochloris asiatica | reverse complement strand
TCCTTCTTCCCAACAGCCATTATAGATTGTTTCTTTTATCAATAAAACCTTTTCTTAACTTTTTACAACATTGGTCTCATACAATATTTTTCCTTTAGTGATTCACTAATTTCACTCAGTTCAATGTTCTCCAGGTTCATCCATATTGTACCAAAGTTTGTTTAACCATTCTTCTCTTGATAGGCATTTAGGCTGTCTCCATCTTTTGATGGAGGTTCCTGTTTTCTTGTCTATTCTGCTCCCTGTGTCTCTGGTCTGGTAAGTTTAACCCATTTACATTCAGTGTTATTAGGTATGAATTGATTGCTGTCATTTTGCTGTTTGTTTATTTATTTAGTGTGTGGTATTGCTGGGTTCTTTGTTCCACATATTTTCTGCACTGAATTCATTTTGTTTGTGGGTTTTATTGTCATTTACATTTCTGTTTTGTTAATCTCTCTGATTATCTTCTTTTTTATTTTGATGTGCTGGTGTATTAATTTTCTTTTAGGTTGCCATGTATTAATTTTCTTCCCTATTCAAAAACAGTCTGTTTTATCTTGAAATCTACTTGACTTCCTTGCCTTTGGAAGTTCTGTATCTACACTAATTCCCTCTTTTTGTTTTATAGCTGACTTAATTATAAATTAATATCTCTGGTTCCCTATTTTCAGTCTTGCAGGTTTACTGTTTCTCTGCTATTCATAAGGTTTTCAGTGACTAAATATTTGGAAGTAGTCCATCACTCTTTCTTCCTAGTCTGTCTTTATCTGGAAGCTTATTTGAAACCTGTACACCATGGGTGACCCTGCTGGTATTTAAAATACCGAAAGCATAGCAAATTGGCAAAGAACAAGGCACCAGGAATTGATGGAATCAAAATTGAAATCTTTCAAGAAAGTGAGGCGGCACAGGAGGCACTTACTCATCTATGCCAAGAAATTTGGAAGACAACTATCTGGCCGACTGATTGGAAGAGATCCCTATTTGTGCCCATTACAAAGAGAAGTGACCCAACAGAATGCGGAAACCATCGGACAATTTCTTTGATATCCCATGTGAGTAAAGTTTTTCTAAAGGTAATACAGAAATGGCTACAATTATACATTGACAGAGAACTTCAAGCCAGAATCAGAAGAGGCCGTGGAATGAGGGATATCATTGCTGATGTCAGATGGATCTTGGCTGAAAGCAGAGAATATCAGAAAGATGTTTATCTGTGCTTTATTGACTATGCAAAGGCTTTCGATTGTGTGGATCATGACAAGCTATGGACAACATTGCGAAGTATCAATATTCCGGAACACTTAATTGTGCTCATGAGGAATCTGTACCTGGACCAAGAAGCAGTTGTTCGAACAGAACATGGGAACACTGGATGTTTTAAAATTTAAAAAGCTGTGCAACAGGGTTGTATTCTTTCACCATACTTATTCAACCTGTATGCTGAGCAAATAATCCAAGAAGTTGGGTTATATGAAGAAAAACATGCCATCACGATTGAAGGAAGACTCATTAACAACCTGCAATATGCAACCTTGCTTGCTGAAAATGAAGAGAACGTAAAACATTTTCTGATAAAGATCAAACAGCACAGCCTTCAGTATGGATTACATCTCAATGTAAAGAAAACAAAGATCCTCACCACTGGACAAATAAACAACATTCTGATCAACAGAGAAAAGATTGAAGTTGTCAAGGACTTCATTCTTCTTGGATCAACGATCAACACTCACGGAAGCAGCAGTTAAGAAATCAAATGATGTATTGCATCAGGCAAATCTAGTGCACAAGACTTTTTTAAAGTGTTGAAGAGCAAAAATGTCAATTTGAGGACTAAGGTGCGCCTGACCCAAGCCATGGTATTTTCAACAACCTCATATGCATGCATGTAAAAGCTGGACAGTGAATAAGGAAGACCAAAGAAGAATTGACGCTTTTGAGCTGTGGTGTTGGAGGAGAATATTGAAAGTGCCATGGGCTGCAAAAGAACCAATATATCCATTTTGGGAGAAGTGCAGCCAGAGTGCTCCTTGGAGGCCAAGATGGCCAGATCTCTCATATTTTGTACATATTGTCAGGAGGGAGCAGTCGCTGGAGAAGGATATCATGTTTGGTAAGGTGGAGGGTCAGAGAAAGAGAGGAAGACCCCCAACGAGATGGATTGGCCAAGTGGCAGCATCGATGGACTCGAGGGTGCCCAGGATCGAGCAGTTTCATTCTGCTGTGCATAAGGTCGCTTTGGGTTGGTACCGACTTGATGGCACCTAACAACAACAGGTTTACTGTACTTAAAGTTGTTATTGTTGTTACATACCATTGAGTTGGTTCTAACTCATAATGGCCCTGTAAAGGGTTTCTGAGGAACATCTGGTGAGTTTGAACCACCAGTCTTGCAGTTCAAACTGACCTTGCAGTTGAGTGCTTACCAAGGACTCCATTTACTTAAAAAAAACTTCTATATAAATGGATTGAGTTCTGGGTGATGTTGTCATGTATGGTAATCTCAGGTAGTTGTCTGCTGTTGTTGATTCTCAGTCCAAAGAACACATTTTAGCATTTTTGGTAAAGTTGATCTGGTCATTACACATTCCTTTAATTTCTGCTGATCAGGAACTGTGCTAATTCTGCTGTTGTATTGGAGCGACAGCTTTGCAGGGTATATGATTCTTGGTTGGCAATTTTTTTCTTTCAGAGTTTTGTATATGTCATCCCATTGCCTTCCTGCCTGCATGGTTTTTTTTGCTGAGAAATTAGAGCTTAGTCTTACTGGTTATCTTTTATAGGTAACTTCATTATTCCTAAGCTGCTATCAAGATTTTTCCCTTGTCTTTGGTTTTGGAAAGTTTCATTATGATATGTCTTGTTGATTTTCTTTTAGTTTCTCTCCTGTTTGGGATTCATTCAGCCTCTGTGTGCTTATTTTTTCATCTTTCATGTTATTAGGGAAGTTTTCTTCCAACAAATCTTTGACCATTTTCTTTGTGCTTTTTATCGTTTCTTCCTATTCTGGAATTCCTATCTCCCATTAGTTGTTACTGTTCATGATATCCTACATAAGTCTTTGACTTTCTTTGGATTATTTATTTTCTTTTTTTTTCTGACTGCTATACTAGTGTTGCATATTAGTATTGAGAGATTTATCTTTAAATTTATTAATTTGGTCTTCCATTGCTTTGAATCTACTCCTTTGCCCTTTCAGTGTAATGTCTATTTCTGTAATTTTAGTATTAATTTTCTGAATTTCTAATGGCAGGTTTTATTTTTTTTTCAAAAATTGCATTTATTTTGTTTGTTCTTGTAGTGTTTCCTAAATTCTTCAAAAGAGTTTTCTGTGAGAACCAGAAGAAAAGATGGAAAAACAATAGCAGAGATAGGATAAAATTCAAGGGAATGGAAAGAGAAGAAGGAGGAGAAAGAATAAAGAATAAAGAAAAACAAAAACAATGAAACAACAAAAGGAAAAATTAAGCCAAAAAACAAAAACAAAAAAGCAGTGTAGCTATTGGACCTGGAAAGGAAAAAAACTCTGTGTGTGTGTGGGTGCTCCTGCAAGTCTGGGGGCTCATGAGATAGGGGTGGGAGGGATATGATAGCAGTTTCTGACCCTCAATGGCCTTTCTATAAGCCCGGGTGTTATCTATATTCAGGACACTCAATCTGGAAGAACTTCGTGGAGGCCCTTGATGGAGCTGGTTTCAGTGTCTGTTAAGGAACTGACCACAGGGCAGTTGGGGGCAGGGTGACTGGTTAAGCACTGGTCTGGTGGCTCTGTGGGGTCTGGAGGCCTGGAGCTGAGCCTGCTTGAATCCAGGTACCAAGGCAGCACAGCAAGTTCCTGCCTCACAATGGCGTGACTCGCAACCACGTGGCTCCAAATTCTGGGAGAGTAGGGTCTGTGCCGGGGTGGATGTGGGTGAGAGTTGGCCATACCACTGATCACCAGGGGACAGTGGGGGGGAAAAGGAATTGCACCTTTCCTGTAGCTTGTGCAACTTTGCTCTGCCTAGCCACGTTCTGTTGCTAAATCTTCTCACATAATTTCAAGATGGTTGCGCCACATCTGGCAGTCTGTTCACTCGTAGTTACTTTTCCTCTCTCACCATTCCTGCTCAGCTTCTCCTCCCAGAAAGTTTTCAGTCCAGTTCTTTAACCTGTCCTCTGAAGTTCAGGGTTCTGGGATTTCCATTTATGTCTATTTCATTTGTTCTCTCATATCTTTATTGTAGAGGATCCATGTAGTGCCTCTGCCTCCTCTGACATCCTACTGGAAGTCCCTATTTTAATTTTCTTCAGCTTCAGCCTGAACCTGCATATGATCTGATAGCTCCAAAAGCACTGTGTGTGGTGGTCCACCTGTCTGGCAATCATTCCCTCCAGGTGTGCATTTGCTAGGGCCAGGACTGTAACCTGCTCACATCTCTGCTCACCTTCTGGGGCTGAATCCAATGAGTTCAAATGGTATGGATCGAGGCTCAAGGGGGAGCAACAGTTCTCCAGACCAAAAAAAAAAAAAGATATTATTGGTGCTTTTGCTGACAACCAAACCTAGAGAAGGAGACACTATCATCACAAGTTATTAACAATGCATGTACAGGAAGCTAAAACTGAAAGAGTCAGTATGAGTTGCATACCCTCCCTGCTTCAGTTTTTACATGTAGAAAATGGGAATGTTTAAGTGTCTGAAGACAGAAGCTTGAGTCTGGCGATCTCTTACAGCTTCTTCCAGCTCTGAGATGTTCAATCTTGTAATATTCACAGCATATTTTCATCCTGTGATGAGAATGAACTCAGACCTCACCAGCCCTGCAGAAGTCATCTAATCCCAACAGCTGTGAGTCCCCTTCAGGGCTGTCTCATGTGTTTCCTGAATCATCATTGGAGATAGTTCAACACTTTGCTCTGGGCCCTCACCATGTTGAACTTGAGTCTAAAAAGTGAGACGAGAACTGCTTCCCTCTTCCTTTGTATGACACTCTTAGTAAGGTCTCACAGCAGGCGATATAGGAGTGAGGATGCTCCCCTCCTGATCATGTGCAGGCTGTTTGTCTGAATGTCTGCTCCTCGCCAATGGCTGCATTGGAACAACCCTTCTCTACAGTCACCCCTCTCCTGCTTTGAAGCCTGTGGTTGGAGCTGAATTCTTGTTTCTGGCCTCCTGTTAGGAGGAACCCTGGTGGAGCAGTAGTTAAGTGCTTGACAGCTAGCCAAAGGATCAGTGGTTCCAACCTATCAGTCACTCCATGGGAGAAAGATGTGACAGTCTTCTGTAAAGATTTTCAGTGCTAAAAACCCTATGGGACAGTTCTACTGTGACCTATCAAGTCTCTATGAGTCAGAATCAACTTGATGGCAATAACTGTTTTTTTTTTTTTTTCTTTTAATTTGGTCTTCCATTTCATCTCCTCCCACCCCTCTTTCTGCCACTACCTTGTTCAGTCTTGGAGACTGATTTTCAGGCTCTTTTTCCAGAGGCTCCTTGGTTCTAGGAGACAACAGTGATATTTGAATCCATTCCCTGAACCTTCCAAACCTTAGCTTTAGACAGTCAGTTCCTGCCACCTGTCCTCTACCCCTCTACCCAACTTAAAAAAAAAAATTCTTTTATTGTAAATTGAGTGATAGTATACATGGGAGAACATCAGTTTTACACTCATCGTTTCATTGTAATGATTACAACCTCCTCCATGCATCATCATTCAACAGTATTTGCTTTTATTCCCTCTGTTTTTTGGGGGGTGGTGGTGTGGGGAATATATAATCTTTTAAACAACCCTAGGGCACATTCTGCAAGCCTACCTCCTGGCCACCAGCATTCAGCCTCTCTCTTTCCATGAGTCTAGAGTCCTCAGCTGCTCCCTCTCTCCATGTCCCCATCTCTGCCTCCATCTCTGGTGTTGTTGCTTCTCTGGATAGGGTCCCACAGTCTGCTCATGCTATTCTCCCTTGATGGTCCTAGGATCCTCTGTTCCTGGACTGTAAGATTAACTACTCTCCAGTTTTTGTTACAAAACATCTACATTTACAGTTGTGACAGTTGCAATTAGTCATGATAACAATTACTCACTATTGAATCATAAGAATTTTATCCCCATCTCCTTTCACCAGACCCATCTAGACAAGATGAAAACTATTCAGTTCCCACCTTTTTTTTTCCCCACCTATTTTTAAGAAGGGGCAACTAAAGCCGAAATTGCTTGAGAAATGTGCCCAAGATCCTCCAGCTGATAGGTGTCAGGGGGGAGGTTCAAATCCAGATTTGCCTGACTCTTAAGACTGGCCTTACCTGCTCTCAAGTGCCGCTTCTCACAGTATCCTCTCCCCTCCCCCTTGCTCTGCCTTTCCCAGCAGAAGGGTCCAGGAGAACGATCAACTCTGAAGCTAATTGTAATTACTGACAACTGCAGCCTAGGTTGTCATAGAAACCCGCACGCATTGCTCCGTTTGTGGGACCGAAGCTTCTCCACCTCTGCAGATGCACTGGGGACACCACCTTCCTTCCTACCTCTCCTACTTCTCAACAGTCCTCAAGGATAATTCTAAAGAGCCCTGGTTGGGATGAATTGGTGAAATACAACATATCCCTTGAAAAGAGAAGGAAATACTGAGCCCCAGTGATGGCAGAGAAAGGCCTTTCTCTTCATCTTGATCTGTATCTACTGGTCTTTCTTCTGCGGCCTTCTCTGGGGAAAATTGGGAATACAGGACCACCTCTGAGTCTGGACTTTGGACCAATGCCTGGCACTATCTCTTTGTGTCCAAGGTAAAAGCCTATAGAGGGTCATCTGACAGGATTGGAAAGGCAGGGGCTTTTGGCCTCATACTTATTTGTGTGGCCCAAGGCAAGTCACTTCATCTCTCTGAGCCCAGTTTCCTCATCTGTAAAATGGAATAGCAAACCTGGTAGGTTTGCCCTAAAGATTGATGAGGCTGATGCATGTCTGGCTGCATTATAGGAGTTGATAGATGATAATTTCCTTTCCATCCCTTTGCTCTCCTCAAGCTTTGTGATGAAGGATAGTTTTTGTATTCAGGAATGGAGAGGAGGCAAGGAAGCCACCTGCTCCTTACCTCTGAGTTTGACCATTGGATGCATCATCCTTGTGTCTCTCATGCAGTGGTTCTCCAAATGTGTCTTCTGGAACCTGGAAACTGGGAATCTATTAGAAATGAAAATTATGACCCATGGGATCAAAAGCTATAAGGCTGGGACCAAGCAATCGATGTTTTAACAAATCTTCTTGGGTATTCTGATACACCCTAAAGTTGTGAGAACCACTGGTCTAATGATTTATAGATAAAACAGCATGAGCTTACTTCCCCAAGAAATGGCTCTCACTTCTGCCTCATCCCATCCTTCTGATGACCCCCAGGAACAGCAGCTACCAGATCTCCCCATGTCTACTTCAGGTGAATGTGAGGAGACATTGGAGCCTGGTGGACCTGCCTAGGGTTATGTAGCCCCTCAGCCTCCCAAAACTCCTTAGCTCATTTCAATTTCTGCTTGAGGAGTACCAAGGGGGCAGCTGGAAGTGACATGGTATTGTAAGCTAATATTAGGGTTACTGACACCAAACACAGTAAATTCTGGAAGAGAGGGACAGAAGCTCAAGTGGGACAGGACAGTAGGGGGCACTGGGAAGGTAGACATCTGCCCCCAGCAATAAGTGCTTCCTAAGAAGAAAGTCCTCCTGCCTGGATCATCTTGGAGGCTTCTGCTTGAGAAGTCAGAAATCAAAAGTTCCCAGTTTGACCCTGTTAGAGACTTTGTCCTTATTGGTAAGATGGAAGCACTAACTAAGGATTTTCTTTTCCCCTCATTGGAATTAAATTTTTTTTTTTTAAGTTTTTATTGTGAATTAAGTGATAGTTTGCATGTGATAATATTAGCTTTACATTCATCCGATCATATTTTGTTTCATTGCAATGATTACAATCCGCTGCATGAATCATCAAACAACTAAAGGGTACACCCCGCATGCCTGCTCCCCGCCCATCAGCACACAGCCTCTCTCCCTCCCTGAGTCCAGAGTCCCCGGCTTCTCCATCTCTCCATGTCATCGTCTCTGCCTCCATCTTTGACATCACTACTCCTCTGGATAAGGTCCCATACTTCTCTCTTCTCCCTTGATATTACCAGGTTCCTCTGCTTCTGGACTGTAAGATCAACCACTCCCCTCCTTTTGTTACAAAATGTCTACCTTTACATTTGCAATACTCACAATCAGTCCTGATAGCAATTATTCACTATTGAACCACAAGAATCTTATGCCAATCTCCTTTCACCAGCCCTGTACAGACAGGTTGGAAACCACTCAGTGGAGAGTCTACCTTCCCTCCACACTCTCCGGAACTAGGCTCCCTCTTGAAAACCAGTCACTTCTTGCCTTTGTAGCCCCCATTTTGTGTAGCTAATGTCTAAGTTGCCCATTCCTGTCAAACCTGTATACCTAGAGGGTGGGAATGATCCTCGCTGTAAAGATTTGTTCCCTCTTTTGAGCTACTACATCCATAAGTATAGGTCAAGTTCATCAAATTGTAGTGGATTGCACTTTTCTCTTTCTTTCATCTTTTGGTCAAGTTCTGACCTTTCAGTCATTGAAACCAGGTCAAGTGGGTACTATCTGCAAGTATGGGTGTTCTTGTGCATCTCCCCTCACTTCATATTAGCTGGACGCTTCACTCTCTGCACTAGTCCTCTGTGGCCATGTCCCTGTCTCTGGGCCCAGGAGTCCCCAGGTCTTGCCGTACTGTTGGCAAATCAGGTCTCAACCCAGGTTCACAGGAATCTAATGATGTGGTCAGCTTTAGCTCACAGCTTCATTGCTGTTTTTCCCCCACTTCCCCTTATTGGTGACCAATGTGATCACCAGAAAGACTACATGCCTGCTTGTGTATTCCGCTTGAGTCTTGGAAGGGGGTTTGCCCTGAGGGGACCCAACCAAGTTGATAGCTCCTGGGTAAACAACTTGCTTGTTCTTGTAGTAATCAAACTGACGTTATTGTTTTTTATTTTTCCTGCTGATCTTTCTTTCAAGAAGTATCTACTGTTTTTCTAGTCGCTCCAGGCTGGTATGCTTGTCCTTTCAAGTGGAAATTTCACATCTCAGAAGATTCTGGATGGGGATCAGGATTCCGCCTATGGTCTTATGCAATGCAAGGTTTCACAGGAAACTTTCTTCCTTGGGCAAGTTCTAATCCCATTTTAGGTGTTCCAATCAGTTATAGGCTGAAGACAGACTAACAAGCTTTCTATCGTGATGTTTCTGGCTATTCTTTTCTCTCCCCTTCAAGTGTCAATTTTACAACAGTAGGCAAGGGAAACCAAGATTCACAAGACAGCCAATCATCTTAACATGATTTCCCCTGTTTAACCCATTAAAACCATGCCTCAATCCCTGTATCCCAGAGCCTTGTTGTTCCAAGGTTGTGCACACATTATTTACTTCTGTCCCACTTAGCCCAGGCAAACCTGCCTAACTTCTCCTATCCACCTTGTTCTTCCATTCCCCTCCCCCTTCTTGCATATTGCCCCTACCCACAGCACCCAAACTATTCTGTGTCTATTCCCTACCCTGTGCTCCACCTTCCCCTCCCTTCCGCTATCCCACCCCATCCAGCCTGGTAAACAGCAAAGAATATTTCCCCCCCTTTTAGTGTGGGTACTTTTTCTTAATCTTTCATAATAATGGTCCTATTCAGTATTTCTCCTTTTATGACTGACTAAGTTCATTCAGCATAACATCCTCAAGGTTCATCATGTTATGTGGTGGCTTGCAGCTTCCTTGTTATTCTTCAAGATAGCATAATATTCCATTGTGTTTATGTACCACAGTTTGTATAGCCATTCTTTCGTTGAGGGACATTTAGACTGTCTCCATCTTTTTGCTATTGTAAATAGTGCTGCTATGAACATTGGTATACATATATCTACTAGTGTTATGGCTCATATTTCTTGTGGATAAATACCAAGTAGAGGAATTGCTGGATCATAAGGTATTTCTATTTCCAACCTTCTGAGGAAGTACCGTATTTTTTTCCAGAGTGGCTGGACCATTTTGCAATCCCACCAACAATGTGAGGGTCCCAGTCACTCCACATCCTTGTCAGCATTTATTGGCCTCTACTTTTTAGATGTTTGCTATTATCGCTGGTGGGAGATGATATCTCATTGTTATTTTGATTTGCATCTCTCTAATGGCCATTGATCATTACTATTTCTTCATCAGTTTGTTGGCTGCCTGAATCTCCTCCTTGGTGAAGTGTCTGTTCATGTCCTCTGCCCATTTTTTAATTGGGTTGTTTGTCTTTTTCTTGTAGAGGTATTGTAGTTTCCTATATATTTTAGAAATAAGTCCCTTGTCTGATGTGTCATTGCAAAAGATTTTTTTCCCATTCTATGGCTTTCCTTTTTACTCTTTTGATGAAGTCTTTTGATGCACATAGTTTTTAATTTTTAGTATGTCCTAATCATCTATTTTGTCTACTTTTGTTTGTGT
>NW_006409845.1:0-661 GCF_000296735.1 Chrysochloris asiatica | reverse complement strand
GTGGGTGCGGGAAACTGATGACCCACACCTTATATTAGATCCAACACTCTGGAGCTGCTCCAGGAAAGCGCCTTCTCTGGTTCTTCCTTGCCTCCATAAAAGAGCCTTTCCTACCTGTCACACTAAGGCTTTTTATCTGATACTTACAGAGTGTCTCATGGGCATGCCAGCAATGCCAGCAATTGTGAAGATGGCACAGAACCAGGCACTTTTTCATTCTGTTGAACTTAGGGTTATCATGAGTCAAAACCAACAAGACATCAACTAACAATAACATTGAACATTCACCATGCCAAGAATTGTGCTGAGTCCTTTACGTGCATTAAATCATTCAATCCCCACAATGAATGTATATTATGTTGTTTGTGCTATCGAGTGGATTCTAACTCAAAGTGACCTGTTAGGCAGAGTAGACTGGCCTCAGGCTGCAATCTTTATGGGAGCAGATTGCCAGGTTTTTCTCTCCCATGGAGTCACTGGGTGGGTTGAGCTGCTGACTTTGAGGTTAGCACTTGAGCACTTACCCATTGTGGCACCGGTGCTTCATATAGTATGTTGTTGTTGTGTGCCATCGAATAAGCTCCAGCACATGACAACTTTGTATAGGTGTCTGAGAGTGGCTAGTGGGTTTGAAACTGCAGATCTTGCAGTTAGAAGTTCA
>NW_006409844.1:21107-21691 GCF_000296735.1 Chrysochloris asiatica | reverse complement strand
AATGCTGTATCTATCTTATTTGATTGTTCCTGTAGCACTTTCCTGACTTATTCCTTATTTTTCTCAACTTAATTGTATAGTGTTTTGGTACATTTTATAACTATTTTTCTGAATTCCTTCTCAGGCATTTTGAAAGCCTGCCCAACTTCCAGTATAATTTGTAGGTCTACTTCCAGCTCATTTGCCTCAGTCACTTTATCTTGTTACTGGACATGTGCTGATACAGACAGCTGTTTCTGTTTTGGGACATATTCAGGAGTTAGCTCTGGCCTTAATACTTAGATGAGTGTGTATTTTGGTATTTTTTTTAATGCTTTCTGATTGCCTCCAGGTAGATGTGATCAGGAAATAGGCTTCCCTTTTCACTCTTCTTCCTGAGAAATTTCAAGATGCCATTGTTGTTTGTTATGATGTAGCTCAGGATTTTAATTTGCAGCCTATTTCCCTTTTAGTCTGCCTGTCCTGCTCCACAACCCCCATTCAGGCCCTTTTCCTAGTGATAAACAGCTCAGGGCCAGCTGTGGCCATTTTGTGATGCTGTTTGGTTTTAAGTGGAAACTGTCACTTTAAATTTTGAGGAGATC
>NW_006409844.1:17478-20637 GCF_000296735.1 Chrysochloris asiatica | reverse complement strand
TGTGTTTTTCTTTTATTTTGTGTATGAGACAACTGAGGTTAGGCAACTTGCCCACAGTCATATAATTTGTAAGGCTAGAACCAATGTGGCTCCAACTCTGTGCTCTAGCCCATGAATCATGCATGCTTCCTCTGTTACAGGAGTATATACAGAATACTGTGTGTGTAGTATGAACTTTGTTTTGGTTTGTAAGTTGGAAATGTATCAGAGTAGACATTTTTCATGTAGACATTTAGAAATGTGTCCTAAAAGCTGAAAAATAGATGAAAGCTAGAGTTATAGTTGTCATCTACATATAATTGAATAGACAGGAGCTGCTTCCCCACCTCCCCTCAAGAAGAGTGTTTGGGTCAAGATGAGCTTTGGAAGTGCTAATGAATGTACAAAAGACAAACCAACAAGTGGGAAAGTAGGAATGGTCACAGGATGAGTAGGTTATAGAGACAGTGAAACACAGATCTGGATGTGGTTCTAGAAACAGGGAACATTAGTGAACAGTGCCAAGTGCTGCAAGGGAGTTAGGTAGGACCGAAATTAGATGTTTGACTTTGGCAACTGGACAATTCCTGCTGGTCTTGGAAAGAGCAATTTTTATTGTCTGATCATGAAGATATAATGAATGGGGTTGAGAATGAAAGGTCAAAAAGAATGATACATTCTGCTCGAGGAAGGTAGTTTATAATGCCACATCATTAGACAAAAGTAGGAAAAATTAGTATTAAAGAAGAGGGGTTGGAGTAGGTCAACACAGCTCTCATTCCTAAAAAATAGCCAGGTGAACAAGTTAGCCCACAGAAATGTCAATAATGGAGTCAATTACACATAAAGTTCCTCATATAACAACTTGGCAATGTTATCTATAACTTTTATTAGTTAATTTTATTAATGCACTTTTATTAATTAATTCATTTACTCAGTAAAACTTATTAAGCACTTGCTAAGTGCTACTCCTGGAGTTCTGGTATGGTGCTGTGGGTTAATGCACTGGACTGCAAGATCAGTTTGTACCTTAAGGTTGGTGGTTCAGGCTCATCAGCTACTCCTTGGAAACCCTATACAGGATCGCTATGAGTTGTAACCGACTCTATGGCACTTAACAAAAAACAAAAAAAGTGCTATTCATGACAATTGTATGTGCATACAATTATTAGTATGTGCTCAGGGGAATGAAAGAGGTAATAGCTGGTATGAGAACAGCTGACATAGAAAGGTCTGCCAGAAATAGGGAACATTGTAAAGTCAGGGAGAACGAAGGCCATGGAAAACTCTGTACAGTAAGCCGGTGAAGTATACAGTGACTCGAATATATGGGGTTGGTTAATTGACAGAATAATTAATCTGGTGGCACAATAGTTAAGTGCTCAGCTGTTAACTAAAAGATTGACAGTTAAACCCACCAGCAGCTCTTGGGGAGAAAACACCTGGTTATCTGCTTCAGTAAAGATTGTTGTTGCTGTTGAATTAGTTCTAACTCATTGTGACCCTATATATGCTTTCATTGGCTTATAAATCTTTGTTGGGAGCAAAACCTAATCTTTCTTCTGTGGAACAGATGGTGGGCTTGAACCAGCAACTTTGTGGTTTGTAGTCCAGTGCTTATCCTATGGAGCCACCGCGCTCCTCTCAGTAAAGATTACAGAGGGAGAAACCATATGGGACAGTTGTGTTCTGTAGCTATGAGTATTGTTTATGGTACAAAACTGCTGATGTAGTTCAATAAATAACACATTTCTCCCTGTGACTTGACCCAGATTTTGTGAACTCGCCATCTATGAAAAAAAAATTATAGCAAGAAACTGGAGAAACACCCTGATTGCTACTGAAAATAGTTCTATGAAATTTCTACAGCAATCATTTTTCAGGAAGGACAGCTGTAAAGGAAAGGGAGAAAATATCTGTTACTCTTTCTGTCATTATTAGAACAACTAGATTAAGGTGATGATGTTGGTTCTTTCTCTGTTTTTGATGTGTATGTTTATTGCTATAATTAGTCCTCTGAACAATGATTTCTCTGTGTTCCAAAAGTTTTGGTATGTTGTATTTTTATCCTCATTTGATTCAAGGAATTTATCAATTTTATTTGAATTTTTTATTTATTCTATTGCCTAGTAGTTTTTAATCAGGGTGTTACTCAGTTTTCATTTATTTGATTTTTATTCCTGGTGGATTTCTAATTTTATAACATGTGATCTGACAGGAAGCTTTGTAGTATTTCGCTGTTTTTTTTAACTTGCTTTGCAGCCTAACATCTGGTCTCTTATGGAGAATGTTTCATGTTCACTTGAAAATAATATATATTGTGCTGTTGTTGGGTGGAATGTTAGGTTTATGTCTATGAGGTCAAGTTGGTTGTTTGAGTATGTTGCTTAGTTGTATGCTTTTGTTTTCTTTCTAGAGGCTCCATCCTTCATTCAAAGTGCTAAGTTAAAGTCTCCAATTGTCCCACTGTTAAGTGCTGTCTAGTAGGGAACAAATCAGTTCCGACTCGATGGCACCTGACAACAACAAATAACAGTAGGTTACAACTCCTAACGATCCTGTATAGGCTTTCCAAGAAGCCTATACAGGATTTGAACCATGAACCTTGCCGTTAGCAATCTGGTGTTTATCCTATAGTGCCATACCAGGACTCCAAAACAAACAATCCCACTATGAGGTCTATAGCCTAGAGAAATAAAAGTCATGACACAAATAGATACATGTACATCATGCTTATCACAGCACTATTAACAATACCAAACAGATGGAAACAATCTAAATGCCCATCAATGGATGAACAGATAAGCAAACTATGGTATGTACAATGATGGAATACTAACCAATGTTAACCAATAATGATGACTATATAAAATACCTCAAAATACAGAGGAAGCTGGAGGACATCATGCTGAGTGAAATTAGTCACAAAAGGACAAATATTGTATGAGACTACTGTTTTAAACAGTCAAGAAAAGGTTTTCACCCTGAAGAACTATTATGTGATAGTTACCGGGGATGGAGGAGAAAGCAGGGTAAATCAGTAACTAGAGGATGCCCGCTGCCACCCACTGTCATCATGTCAATGAAGGCTGTAAATCTTTATGGAAGCAGATAGTTTCATCTATCTAATTTGGCTCATCTGGTAATCTTGTGGTTAGCTTTTCAGTGCTTATCTTACCA
>NW_006409844.1:2464-16773 GCF_000296735.1 Chrysochloris asiatica | reverse complement strand
GGTTAGCAGCCTGACTTGTAACCACCACACTACCAGAGCTGCTTACTTCAGTGAGTAGGGGCTGGGTATGTTTAAAATTTCTGAGTGGCCATCTGAGGTGCAACTGTTGGTCTCTCCACATCTGGAACAAAGAGTCAAGGAAATCAAAGATACAAGGAAACAATTAGTCCAAAAGGCTAATGGGAGAAGCACTGACACCAGAGATGGAGGGCAGAGATGCGGACATGGAGAGACAGAGCAGCTGAGAACTGCAGACTCATGGAAGGTGAAAGGCTGTGTGCTGGTGGCCAAGAGGCAGGCTTGCAGAATGTGTGCCCTTTGATTGTTTAAATGATTACATAGTCCTGACTGTCTTTGTGTACATTCAAAACAGAACAAAAAAAACCAGATGGAATAAAAGCAAATACTATTGAATGATGATGCATGGAGGGGATTGTAATCATTGCAATGAAATGATATATGATAAGATGAGTGTAAATCCAATGTTCTCCCGTGTAAATTATCACTCAATTCACAACAAAAAACTTGAAGGAAAAAAAATACTGAAAAAAAAAAAAAAAACCTAAAAAAGAAGAAAATACCACAAACCAGGTGGCTTATAAGAACAGAAATTTATTGTCTCACAGTTTTTGGAGTCCAATGTCAGCGTGTCAGCTGTGTTTATTCCTTCTGAGGCTTTGAGGGAGAATCTACTCCATGCTTCTCTCTTGGTTCCTGGTTGTTGTTGTTGTTGTTAAGTGCCATTGAGTCGGTTCTGACCCATAGCGACCCTGTACAGGGTTTCCAAGGGTGTAAATCTTTACGGGAGTAGAAAGCCTCATCTTTCTCCCGCGGAGCGGCTGGTAGTTTCGAACCGCTGACCTTAAGGCTCACAGGGTTCCTGGTAGCTGCAGGCATTCCTTGTCTTGAAGCTGTAGCATCATGAATAGCTTCTTCTGTTTCCCTCTGGGGTTTACAATATTTTTTTCCCAATGGGGAAAAAAATAAAGGCTAATGGACTACTGAATTTCAGTTCACAACCTTGAGACCAGAACTAGATGGTCCTTAGCTACCAATATCGACAGATCTGAAAGGAGTCACATTAGAAGGTCCTGGATCAAGTGGAAGACAATTTTAGAACAGAACTCAAAGCCATAAAGAAAGACTAGGTCAGACAGAGAACAGTGGAGCCCCTAAGATTGATGGCCCTTAGTCATTCTGCAGGCTGGTAATGGAACTCACTCTCATGGCTCAGTTTTTAGCCACACAATAGACAGGTCTGTAAGGTAAACCATAACACTAAGGAGGCTCTTTAGAATAGCCAAGCATCTGAAGTCAATAGGGCAGCATTTGTCTCAGGACAAAGTTCAAAAGACAGGAAGGGTTAGGAAAGGAGGAATGGAAATGGGAAATAAAGGGTAGACATGGGATGAATTATGTTACATTGTGGGGGTTACAATCAATGACGTGAAACAAAATGTATATGAATTGTTGATGGAAAAACAGATTTTTCTCTGCAAACTTGTTACCCAATTCACAACAAAAAGGTTTTTTTTTTTTTTCTTTTTTCTTTTCTTTTCTATTTTAAGTCATAAGGAAAAGTGAAATGAATTGAAATCTAGGAAAGGAAAAGAAGGAAAATACCAAACAGGAAGTGCAGAATGAAAGCCTCTTTGTCATAATTGTCTCCAGGGCTACACATCTGAATAGACACTGAATGCTTGTTGTGTTTCTGGATTTCCTATTGCAGCAGGCAATGTACCAAGTGATAATTTGTTGCAGATTAACATTTGAGACACTAAACATGTATTGTTTTATTTTCTTGTAATACCCCCTTGTGCTTTTATAAAACCAAAAGGCATGGGTGTTTGTTACTTACTCTAGGATGATTAGCAAAAAGCAGCTAAAATTTAATATAGTATTTGTATTTCTTAATATGAAATGTATGTGTGTTGATCTGGGGTAGACATGAAAGCATTCCTTAAGAATTATGAAGGAGAAGGGCAAACTGACGTGCTATTTACTGGCTGTTATTTTAGTAGATGCCTCCTACATGTCCAGCTTCATTTGCAGACAAAAGGTGTTTCAAGGTGCACTCCAAACTTCCTGAGACTCTTATAGAGTTTGATATATTTTCCTGTGATTTAGGAGGCAGTATGACAATTGTCTGAATTTGGAGCTAGCTGGTTTATTGGTATGTTTGAGTCCATTACTGCAGCTATTGCATAGTGCTTTCCAATCTAGGGGCTCACTACCCAGCTGAATAAGGAAACCATAATGTGAACTGGTCTCAGGTATACCAATGGCACTCTAAGAAATGGTAATCCGAGGATTCCATTGAGATTAGACATGAGAAATCTATAGAAGGCCCTTAGAGACAAAGAGTCAGAAGATAAGGTTAAAGCTGTACAAGTCTCTTAGTTTCTCTGCTGTTCTCTAACATCTTCATCCAACCTGAATCTACTGATTCTGTAAGTGCCCAAAACTAAAGTGAGGGAGAAACAAAAGCCAATATAGGACGTTTCTGATTTGTGGCATATTTAAGTTAAGACAAACCACAGTTACATCCTTTCCACAGGCCTCCCTTTCATCTGATTGTACTACTTGCAATATTTTAATGTGTAATCTTCTCAGATGTTCATTCGCAGATGTTTATATGTGTTGTTTAGAGCCCTCAAAGACAAAGACTAGATTTATGAAGAGGCTGATAATAAAAAGGCTACTGTTATTATAGTCATGTGTTATGGTTTGCAGTCTAGTGCTGATCTTAAAATGCCACACCAGGAGTCCAGTAAAAGGCAGTAGTACTTAAACATTTTAAATAGTAGGTATTTGATTTATGTCAGAATCAATTTACAAAAGAGTCATTGAAATGGAACCTAAATATAAATTTGGAAGTACATGTAAATATCACCTACACTAGGCTCAAACTGTGGAGTGAAGATTATTCTAATTGACAAAAAAGTCCAGACTTCTAATATTAGACTTTGCTGGTTATATTAATTGTTGTTGTTTAACATCTTTGAGTCAGTTCCAAGGAGCAGCTGGTGTTTTTGAACTGCTGACTTTGTGGTTCACAGTCCAGTTATATATAATCCAATGTTGTTGTTTTCATGTACCACGGATTAGGTTCCAATTCATAGTAACCCTGAATAGAGTTTCCAAGGAGTGGCTGTGAGTTTGAACAGCTGACATTTAGGTTCAAACCGACTTTTTGTTTGAGCGCTTACCTACAGCGCCATACCAGGACTCCGTGTCATATAATCCAATAGCTAATTTTAAAGCAAATGGTAAGAAAAAGAAAATTACTTTCTGGTAGTTTCCTACAGCAGTCCCTGGGTACTGCAAATGGATAATGCACTTTGTTGTTCACCAAAATATTGGAGATTTAAGTTAACCAAGAGGTGTCTCAAAAGAAAGAGCTGACAATATGTTTCTAAAAAGTCAATTCTACGCTGCCGTACATGTGGTCACCATGAGTTGGAGTCAACTCGAAAGCAAGTGGTCACTTGTGTCTTGCTGAGTACAGCTCATCCAGTTATATCAGTAAATGCTTCTGAGAGATAACAAGAATCATGCATTAGAAAGGTCTCTGCAATTAAAATAAAAATGAAAGAGAAATAAGAATTGCCTTGTTATATGTCTCTATTAACTATGGTTCTTCTCACAGCCTGGATTTGATCAGATACCAAACAAAATCAAAATTGCCCTGTCAATTTCACTAATATTAATTCTAGTTTTTCGGTATTTTTTATTTCTCTCTGTGGTAACTTAGACAGCATAAGAGGCAGTGTTTCATTCTGTTGTACATAGATTGGATTACTATGAGTCA
This sequence comes from Chrysochloris asiatica, assembly GCF_000296735.1. Taxonomy (NCBI): domain Eukaryota; kingdom Metazoa; phylum Chordata; class Mammalia; order Afrosoricida; family Chrysochloridae; genus Chrysochloris; species Chrysochloris asiatica. The sequence continues at coordinate 12,962 of NW_006409844.1, read as the reverse complement.
GTACCGACTCAATGGCACCTAAGAACAACAAAAGTAACTTAAATCATATTTATTTGAAATGTTCTTTGAGTTTTGTAAACCAAAAGAAGTCTGAAGTTGTAAAATCAGGGCTTAAGGGTGGATTAAGTGAGGTGTTCGACGAAGTTCTTGTAGAATAGCTCTTGCTACCCTCAGTGAATGAGGAAGTTCATTGTAGTGATGGGAAACATTTCTTTGACACAACTTTCCTGGTTGTTTTCTCATCAATGCAGTTTTCAATTTTCCTCAAACTTCTTCATAATAAATTCCTATGATAACCCTGTGTACTTCAAGAAAATCTATTAAGGTTACCCTTTTCGAATTCCCCAAAAAAACTTTTGCCATAACTTTCTGACTTTACCTCTCTGCTTTTTTTTTACTTTAATGTTTTATTGTGAATTGTGTGATAGTCTACATGGAAGAACATCAGCTTTATATTCATTCCATCATCTATCATTTCATTGGCATAGTTATCATCCTGTCCATGTAGCCTCACCCAACCAAGGGGTGTACCCTGTAAACCTGCATCCTCCCCCCGACAACCACAGTCTTCAGCCCCTTTCCATCTCCTGATCTGGAGCCCCCAGCCCCACCATCTCTTGACGTTGTCTTCTCTGCCTCCATCCCAGGCCTCACTGCCTTTCTGGGTAGGATTCCGCTCTTTGTTTTTCTCCATTGATGGTCCCAGGGTCCTCCGCTCCTAGACTGATAAGTTAATCACTCCCCTCTTTGCTACAAAATGTCCATCTTTAGATTTCCAACTCTCACAATCAGTCCTGATAACAATTATTCACCATTGCATTACAAAAGACCCATCTATATTTCATTTCATCAGCCCTTCCTAGACAGGCTGGACGCCACTCACTGGAGACTCCACCTCCCTCCACGCCCTCTGGATCTAGGTTCCCTCTTGAAAGCTTGTAAGCCAGTCACTTCTTGCCTTTGTATCCCTCCCCCCATTTTGGGTAGCCAATGTCCAAGTTGCCCATCCCTGTCTACCCTTTGTGTGGAGGGGGTGGGTATAGTTCTTGCAGCAGGGTAACTCTCTGCTTTTTAATTCAACTAGTCCAGCAAATATCCTTGGAAGCCCTTGTTTTCATGAGACTGAGACAGAGAATTACTGAGAACACTTGTTTGTAGCCATCCACTGATTACAGGGACATGTTTGAGTATGTTTTGTTTAGAGTAAACCTGAGGATGTATGAACTGGAGCCTGATTATAATACTTTCTTACTTACCTGTGGATATATAATGGAATAGGAATATCATTTGGTCGTAAAGACTATTGAAGTTCTCTTGCATGCTAACTCATGGATGAACTTTGAAAATATTATGCTGAGTGAAATAAACCAATCCCAAACAAATGTTGCATAATCACCCTTATCTGAAATAGGCAAATTACTCTTAAAAGTCCCAAAATTTTTTAGTGGTTAGGAGAAAAGGGGAAAGGGGAATCATTGTTTAGGAAGCATTTAGCATCTGTGGTGATGAAAAATGTGACAACTGATACTGGCGACGTGTGCACAGCATGATTAATGTTATTGGCATCACCACTGTAGTATCACTACTGGACTGCGAGCCACAGGGTCAGCAGTTCAAACCCACCAGCTAGTTCTTGGAAACCCTAGATAGGGTTGCCCTGAGTCGGAACCCCCTTAGTGACACTTAACTACAACAATTGTATATGTAAAATGTACTGAATTGCCAAATGTGTAATATCTATGTTTTACAATAATAATAATATACAAGAAGTGTTGCAAGGATTTGGAATTGAATATAATTAATGTCTATTGTTGTTAGATGCCGCCAGGTCAGTTCTGACTCATAGTGACCCTATACATAACAGAACAAAACACTGCCTGGCCCTGCTCCATACTCCCAACCGTTGTTACGCTTGAGCCCATTACTACTACCACCATTCCAATTCCAATCTCATTGGGGGTGTTTCTCTTTTTCACTGACCCACCACTTTACCAAGCACATGAGAACGAGACTATTTGTGCTCAAGGTCAGAGTTGGGCTCCATTATGTTGAAAATATTCAGAGTTCTTTCTGTAGCAGTGAACAATACTTACCGGATTATACGAATTCTTATTCTACTTCATTAGATCTCTCATGCATCATAAGTTCCATATGGACATGGCAGTAAGTTGCTTTAAAATAACATCTTTAAAATGTAGAGCCTGTTTCCACTTTATTAGAGGGTCAAACAAAATGTAGATAATCAATGTGTGCTTATAAATAATGATGGAGGTGTCTAATTTTCGTGAAGTTTAATGGTGTAAGAAAGAAATGCATTTAGAATTACAATAAGATTGGAAATTCTGATTTCCAATCCTTATTGATTATTAATAAGGTAGATTTCAATGTAAATCTATAGTAATTAAGAGATAAATAAACCACTTACGTACTGAACCTGCCAAAAAATTTGAGGGGACAGTTTTTTCATTATCTTTTAAACTTATCTGTATTTTTCAATAATACTGTGTAATAATCATAAACACAGCTGTGGACCTAGACTACATGAATTCAAATCCTGGTTCAACCACTCAATATTTGGGATATCTTGTTGCTTAATTTCCTTGTGCTGCCTCAGTTTATTCACCTGTGTAAAGGTAATAATAAAAAAAGAATCTTAAAGGGTTATTATGAGAATTCACTGAATCTGAATGAAAAGTACTTAGAATAGTAACTGTTCTATAAAGCCAGTTAATAAATTTAGTTATCATTGTCTGGGGAAGGACATTAAAAATCAAGACAGAAAAAAAAAAAAAAAAAAAAAAAAAAAAAGGCAGTTTTGATGACAACCCAAATCTGAATGTCTGGTTTTGCCTTTTCAGTATTTGTTTAAATATTGATAAATAAGATTATTCTATAAACAGGACACCATGGAAGGCGTTGGGTATACAAAATGAATCCGAAATGGGTCATGTTCTCAAATGACAAGCCATACAGACTCGACAACCTGTAAAAACATCAACACTCAAAGCGGATGGGTTTGCACTTGTTTATAAAACCCCCATGAAATTCTATCTGCTGACAAGAAAATAGCATTCCATTAATTTTGATAGAATTCAAGTCTCTTTCATCTCCCTTTCACAGCAGTCAGTGCAGTGGAAAGAATATGCTCTTACCACTGGCTATGAGCATTGTTCCTCATTTCATTTTATCTCCAGAAGGAGGGACTACTTAGCCAGGTCTCTGAATAATGGCTCTGGACATGCTTAAAAAATGGTACGAAACTAAAATCAGATCTTCCACCAATTAATAGCTAAAGCCTGTTGTTTTCTGAAAACTTCCAACACAGCAGGTTGTTAGGCAGATCATCCATATTGATGTGTGTCATGCACTTTCTCTTGGGAATTCTATAATCTATTTTCCAGTTTTGAGCAGAATCGAGTGTGGCTAAAACATTCTGATTACCTCAACAAAGTCAAGTCAGGTTAGGCTCTTAGTAGTGACTCTTGGCGTCCATGAAAGGGGATACTTCTCTTACTTGGAAGCCAACCAGCAAACCAGTTGTTGAGCAGATTCTGACTTATAGTGGTCTCATGTGCATCAAACTAATATTACGTTCCACTGAGCTTTCAATGGCTGACTTTTCAGAAGTAAATTCCCATGTAGATGTCTCAAGGCACCTCTAAGGAGACTTGACCTCCAACTTTTCAGTTAGCAGCCAAATGTGCTAACCATTTACACTACCAGGAGACTCATATTTGAGAGCAGATAACATGATTTGGTTCTCAAGTCCAATTGGCATGATACATTCCTCTGTAATGGGCCAACACTTAATATCTTTTCATTTAATTACAAGCAAGGTCCTTGAAATCGTAATTCTGGCTAGTGTCACAGTTTTTAACAGTTCACACAGCTACAGTGCCCACATCACACTTAACATAATGTATGTGAGGATTTTTGCCTAAATGTTACTTTGTACTCTCTACACCTCTGGAATTGTAATTGGTTCTACACTATGTGACATTGTGATTTCATATAGTATCATCATGTAGTCCTGGTGTGGCGCTGTGGGCTAATGTGCTGGACTGCAAAGTTGGTTTGAACCACAAGGTCAGTGGTTCAAGCTCACCAGTCGCTTCTCGGAAACCCTATAGAGGATCACTATGGCTCAGAACCAACTCGACGGCACTTAACAACAACATGCTATCATAACTGCTGTTCATTTTTGCAAATTTAAATTTTGATTTCTTTGCAAAATAAAGGCATAGGGAACATTGAAGCAAAATACACTAAGGGCATCCTAAATACCCCTTTATCCTCAAAAATAATGTAATCACACATCAGGTCGCCAAAAACTTCAATCTGCAGAGCAGAGAGAGGTCTCACATTTCGCATTTATATACCAGTGAGAATATGCTAAAAGCTTTTTCTCAGACAGACTGTCATTTCTACAAATATCAGGCTTCCAGACATGCCATGCTTCAGAAATTCACTTTAATTTGGATAATAAGTAAGAACTTGTCATATGCTAAGTCACTGGAACTGTTTTCCACTTAATTCTGCAGCAAAGACAAAAACAAGCTCTCCCCAAGCTTCTTTCACTTTCTTCCTCACTTCCTCCCATCAACACATACTGTTGCCATCGCACCAAAACCACATTTTAGTATTTTAGGTCCCCTAGGATATATTATCTTATGATATTTTATTCTTATTAGTAAGGCTTCTTTTTCTTTGTCCCTTAATAGAAACTTCTTATTAGATACATAATTTTCATCTGTCTTCTAAGAAAGTGTAAAATAACTGTATTAATATTTACTTTTCAAAGGAAAACAACATATCATGGAGAGATTATGTTGCATGTGGATAATAGGGTCCTGGTGTGCCACTGTGGGTTAATGCACTGGATGGCAAAGTCAGTTTGAACCGTGGGTTGGAATTGACTCGACGGCACTTAACAACAACAATTTGTATAATCTTTTGTATATGTCATGAATGTCAATGAAGGTTGGCTATTTCCTTGAATCCTTTGAGCTACTGGCCTGTCCCCTCCCCCCTCCTTATTTTTTAACTTGGATATAAGAACAAACCAAGGAAGAGTGTTGGTCTAGAGTTTGTATTTCTGAGAGTTTTATGACTTTATACCTCTAATTAAACATGGTCCGTTGGGGGAATGGTACTCCTGAAGTGTTACAGACAGTTACGTAGGAGTGACTTAATTTACCATATGACACTGGCCAACATAGTTTTAGAAATAATTTCCTTGAAAGTGCTTTCTCAAACCCAAGTTTTCATCTTTTCAGTATCTTCAATAATTACCCAGGAATCTTCTGCTATCCTATTGTTTATAACCAAAGCCTTGCTCTAAGGTAAAGCTCAACAACCACAGATAAGACAGATGGGACAGATATTGGTGGCAGAGAGCATTCATATACTTACAGGCATTTTATGAAGGCTCCCTGGAGAAAGATCTTGGTTTGTCCAATTGGGTTTTCTAAGTTAAGAGCTTGAGTCTAAAGGGAGTGATTCAAGGAAGGAGGGAGAAACAAGACTTTATTCCAAAAACTGTACAGATGGCAATAGCATCTTTGTTCAATGGCAGCAGACCCCCTGATGCCCGTCTCCGGTTACACAGTGGTTGTGATGATATTAGTGACATCCTTACCAGATGGTTCTGAAGTCTGATTTTGGTGGACATCCTGTTCACCCAGTTTCCTTTAGTCTGTGACACTTTACTAAGCCTAATTCTTTACTCTTCTCATGAATTCTAGAAGGCAAACAGTATATTTTTAATACATTTATTTTCTTGTAAAGGGATTTTGTAACATGTTAGAGAAGGTCTATTACCTATAGTAAAAGACTCATTTAAAGTTTTTTCCATTATGTCACATTATGTTAAATTAAAAAGGGAATTACCAGAAGCATGGAATTAAGAAAAATATATGCAACACATAAACCCTAATTTATTATTGAATTTATAAGACCTAGTTTATATTTGTCAGTAGTGTTCATTGGTTATAAAAGTGTCTAATGGTTACTTTAAAATATTTATTCAACTGATTTGAAAGCTAATATTCACACAAAGCCTTGTATGCCAATGTTTATAGCTTTAGTCACAGAAACCAAGATGCTCTTCAAAAGGTGAATGGATAAACAAACTGTGGTATATTCATACCATGGAATACTATTCAGTGATTAAAAGACAAAATTATCAAGCCATGCAAAAATATTGTTAAATTTTAAATAGTAAAATAAAGAAGTCAGTCTGTAAAAGTGAAATAATAATATAATTTCATTTACATGACAATCCAGGATAAATTAAATTATAGAATCAGTAAACACATCAGTGGTTGCTAAAAATTTGAAGAGGAAAGAGAGTTGAATAGGAGAAGCCTATTTGATTATTTAAGGGACTCTGAAACTATTCTGTTTGATACATCATAATGGCTAATTACAACAGTCTATTGTTGTTAGGTGCCGTTCAATCAATTACAACTCATAACAAAACTTACGCAAGACAGACTGAAACACTGCCAGTCCTGCGCCATCCTCAAAATTGTTAGCTTGAGCCTATTGCTGCTGCAACTGTGCCAATACATTTTTTAGGGAATCTTCCTCATTGTAGCTACCCTCCACTTTACCAAGCATAATGTTATTCTCCAAGGACTGATCTCTCTTGATGACATGTCCAAAGTATGAGAGACAATGTCTTGCCGTCCTGGCTTCTTAGGAACATTCTGGCTATACTACCTCCAATACAGATTTGTTTGTTCTTCTGGTAGTCCATGGTACTTTTAGTATTCTTCTTCAACACCATAACTCAAATGAATCAATTATATGATCTCCCTTATTCAGAGTCCAACCTTCATGTGTTCATGAGGCTATTGAAAATACCATGGCTTAGGTTAAGCACACCTTAATCGTCAAAGTCGCATCTGTGCTCTTGAACACTTGCATATTTGCCTAGTACAATAAGATATTTGATTTCTTAACTGTTGACTCCTTGAGTGTTCAGTGTTTTGCAAGCAAAATGAAGTCTTTGATAATTTCAATCTTTTCTCCATTTATCATGATATTTATCCAGTGGTGAGGATTTTTGTTGTCTTTCTATTGAGATGCAACCCATATATAAGGCTGTGGTCTTTGATCTTCACCAGTATTTTAAGTCCTCTTTGCTTCTACTAAGCAAAGTTGTATCATCTGAGTAACTCAGGTTGTTAATGAGACTTCCTCCAATCCTGGTGCCATGTTCTTCTCCATATAATCCATATTTATGGATTATTTGTTCAGAATACATATTGAATGACTGTGGTGAAAGAATAAAACCCTGGCACACATCTTTCCTGATTTTAAACCTCTCAGTGTTCCCTTGTTCTCTTTGAATGACTGCCTCTTGGTCTATGCACAGGTTCCTCATAAGCATAATTAACTGTTCTGGAATACCCATTCTTTGAAATGTTATCTGTGGTTTCTCATATGATCCACACAGTTGAAAACCTTTGCATGTATAGTCAATAAAGCACCAGTAAACAATTTTATGTTTTTTTTTCCTGCTTTCAGCCAAGATCCATCTGACTTTAGGAATGGCATCACTATTTCCACATCCTCTTCTGAATCCATCATGAATTTCTGCCAGTTCCATAGTATTTGTTAAAAGTCAATAGAACTTTATAACACAAAGAGTGAGCATTGATGTATTCAAATAGAAAAAAAATCTTTTTGGATGTTGAGGAATACAAAGATGGAATGCATAGTACGATAATAGAATCCAACTGTACTACAAAATTTTGAGATAACCTCAAAGAAGGGAATAAGGGAAAAGATGCTGTCCTAAATAACTTTGGAAATGAGTGGAGGTTATGACTAAAAGCAAAAAAGAGAAAAACACATACATAAACATTTTATCCTAGTTGATAAAGTTATTTTTCATGAGGATACAGGTTGACAATTTTGATAGCATTACATACATATATGTACTGAAATTGAACAAATATGTACATGATGGTGGTTGGTGGGAGCCAGGGTTTAAATTGTTTGAGTGGGGTGTTACAAACTTACAGGGGGAGAAAGATAGAATAATCACTGTGGTAATGGATTAGAGTTGGAGACGTTAGAATGAACTCATGTTTTACTTAGTATAGATACAGATGGTTATGCATATGCATATGTATATACATAAACTTTGTGTATATATATACACATATGTATGTGCATGAGTTATAACACACATGTACATTCTCTTAGTCTGTTAGTTGCATGAAGTTAGAAGACATACTCCATGGCAACAAGCACATCTAAACCCAAACTCACTGCCATTGAGTTGATTGTGACTCTTAAACATCTTATAGGACAGAATAGAAGTGCCCCAATGGGTTTCCAAGATTGTAAATGTTTATGGAAGCAGATTGCTTCATCTTTTTTATGTGGAGCAGCTGATGGTTTTGAACTGCTGACGTTTTAGTGTTTCACTACTGTGCCACCAGGATCCTTGACCATATTTCAGTTTCTAACATCATACTAAATAAAAGGACTCAGATATCAAAGAGAAACTATGGAGAAATGACTAGTTCTAGTGCCAGAGCAGGGAATATATGAGGGGACCTCAAAAAGTTAACAGAAAAAATGGAACTGAAAGATAATAGACTTTTTTCCATGAACTTTTTGAAGCCCTCTCATACAAGATGAACCAACTGACAAAGCTTCCAGTGGTCAAAGCAGAAGTAATTTTAACAGCTGGACAAGTAAGTCATCTTAGACCATAACTCAAATTATAAAATACAATTTTCATAACTTCATAGGTAACTGTAAAATTTATAAATGGGAAGAATAGAACAATTTCTTGGGCATTATGGAAATGATGTAGGGATGTAACTGCAAAGCATAGAAACCTGCCAAACACTAACCAATCAGGTTCGTATGAACAAGAATGGGTCATGTTGGTAGGATGCACCATGCCATGTAATCATGAGAGTAACACTCTATTACTGCAGTGCTCTCCAAAAATAATAATTCAAATCAAATCCTGAGAAAAACATCAGACAAATCCTAATTGCGGTACAGTCAACAAAATGCCTGAACAATACTTCTCAAAAGTCAAGGTCTGGGGAAACAAGAACAAATAGAACAAAACCAAGGAAAGTCTGAGAAACTGTCACCATTAGGAAGAACCTAAGGAGACAAGCTGACTTAATGCAACATGGTATCCTGGAACAGAAAAAGATAATGTTAAGTAAAAAACTAAGAAATAGGAATAGTATATGAACTTTATTTAATGTTTTTGATATTAGGTGCCCTCAAGTTAGTTCCGACTCATCGTGACCCTATATAGGGTTTCTGAGGAGTGGCTGGTGGGTTTGAACAGCTGACCTTGTGATTAGTGGTCCAGCACTTATCCTACAGCACCATACCTTAATTGTGACAAGCATACCATATTACCATACGATGTTAATAATAGGAAAAATTATTATTAATTTGAGTGTGGTATGTATGGGAATGCTCTGAACTATATTTGTAAATTACTGAAATCTAAAATTACTCTAAAATAAAATGTTTATTTAAATAGTGGACTTAATAACACAACTTCACAAGGTTTATACAGTTTTTAAATCCCTAAATCTCTGAAAAAATGTTTTTTGAAGTTGGATATAATTTATTTGGTGGAAAAAAAATGGTTTGTTTATTTTATTTACCCCATTTTAATATAGATATTTGTACATATTAATTTGGAAATATTATTTCTCCAGCTTCTTCTCATGGTATTCCAAAATATATATGTATCATATTGCTTCTATAAAGTCTAAAATATTTTGTGCTTGTAAATGCATTTTTCCAAAAGGTTTTGGATGTTTAGGACTTATCCCATGGGGTTTTGTAAGTATTACATGAGATAATTCACATGTTTGACTGAGCACTTAACTATGAAATAGTATATGCATCCAATAGTATGTTCTAATTATCTAATTAGAACAACATCTTCTTTGCTGTGCTTTTAAGTCAGTTTTGCTTCGTAGACTCAGTTTATGAATTGTCAAACACATTTTTATTTTTGTATCCTGAAATCATACCGGTGTCTTCTGCTATTCTAGGAGTTATTCTGGAATCCCTGAAACCCTGAAACCCTCCGTGAGGACCCACGCTCACATTTTGTACACTTCCTTTATGGAGCTATTAGAAAGACATGTTGTCGTTAAGTGCTGTTGAGTTGGTTCCGATCCATAGCGACCGTATATAGGGCTTCTGAGGAGTGGCTGGTAAGCTTGCACCACCGACTTTGTAGTTCAAACCCATCTTGCAGTCCAGCGCATGAATCCGCAGTGCCACTGTTCTTTCGTTGTTGTCTAGACCTATACAAGACTGTGATCTCTTGGTTGTACTGAGTTGAATTGAAAGATGTCCCAACACTGTGACTTAATTTCTATCTTGCCGATTATACTTTCTTCACAAATTGTAATGTGTTTTGACACATGCTTTTCCCTAATCTATGAGGCATCATCGTGTGTGTCATCAGGTCCGCTCTGCTCTTGTT
>NW_006409844.1:0-2364 GCF_000296735.1 Chrysochloris asiatica | reverse complement strand
CACACACACACAAGAGAAGGAAAAGCAGGAAAAATCCAGTCTAGATCATCACCTTGTTCATCTACAGGATGATCCAGGTGGTGGTAGGCTTATTTTCGTTTAGAGATAACCAAACATAGTGAGGACATACACATTGTTGTCCATTTTTGGAAACGGACTCAGTTACTTCCTTCTTTTCCTGTTTGCTTACCCCAGTGGTCAGAAAGTCTTGATATTGGCCCAACAACCACAGCTATGGTTCAGTTGCCAATAGTGGTCTGACAAAGGGACACATTTTCCACATAAAAAATAATAATAATTGAACCTGGAAGTTACTGGTGCATGTGATTCTTCCTGTCATCAAAACAAAATTCCTTTATCATGACTCTGTTCGTTCTTTCTTTGTGTTGATTGACTTTTCACTGATCTTGTGATTAAGTCACTTTATTTTGGTGAAACTATACACAAAATATAAACCAATGCTACAGTTTCTACATGTATAACAGGGCTTCAAAACGTTCATAGAAAAAAATGCATTTATTACAATGTTTTTGAAGCTCCCTTGTATAATTCAGTATTATTGATTTCATTCTTCAAATTGCACTATTTTTTTGCTACTCTTCTCCAAATTATTCTATACGATTAATGTAAACCCCAGTGCCTCCTAAACAGAAACTTCCTTACGCTCCTTTCATTGCCAGCTTCTGTAACCACTAACCATTTTTGGTTTATATATATCTCATATGTTGAGAGCACAGTGGCTATGTAGGATAAGCACAGGACTGTGAACCACAACATCGACTGTTCGAGCCCACCAGCTGGTCCACAGGAGACAGATGAGGTTGTCTGTTTCTGTAAATATTTACAACCTTAGAAACCCTATACAGGGTTGCTATGAGTCAGAAGTGACTCAAGAGCTTGTAACAACATTTTATATAAGTAAGATCACATGGTATTTATATGCTTGCAACTGACTTATTTCTCTCAGCATAATGTTTTCAAGATCTACACATATTGTAGTATATATCAGGACTCCATTTGTCTTTATGGCTGAATAATATCTCATTATATTTGGTTCATCCACTACTGGAAATTATAGTTTTTACCTTTTGGAAATTGTGAAGAGTTCTGTGATAAGCATTACTGTACAAGTATCGGTTTATCACTCATGATTTCACTTTCTCCAAGTTTATACCTAGCATTGGGATTCCTGGAGCATATGGTAGATCTATGCTCAAGTTTTTTAGGAACCGCCAAGTTGTTTTCCAAAGTGTCTCCATCATTTTACATTCTACCAGCAATAGTTGAGGGTTCCTGTTTCTCTACAGTGTCTATATGGGTTTCTAGGTTTTTATGATCATTTCTATTCTAATGGGGGTAAGATGGTAACTCATTCTGGTTCTGCTTTGCTTATCCCTCATAAGAACCCTGGTGGAACAGTGTTTGAAGCACTTGGTTGTTAACTGAAAGATTAGCAATTCAAACTACACCACAGAAGAAAGATGTGGTAGTGTGCTTTCATAGGTTACAGGCTTAGAAACCCTGTTTAGCAGTTCTACTTTGTCTTCTAGGGTGGCTATGAGTCAGAATTAACTCAATGGCAATAGATTTCAGTTTGGGGTTTGGATGGTTAATAACACTGAGTATTTTTTTCATGTGCTTGTTGGTCATTTGAATAATCTTGCTTGGTGAAATGTCTGTTCAATCCTCTACCTATTTTTTGATAAAGTTGTGTGTTGTTTTGTTGCTAAGTTGTAGAAATATGAGTTATAGATGTATATATATATATTAATACATGACCCTTATGAGATATATGGTTCCAAAATATTTCCCCCCAAGCTGCAGGTTAAGTCACATTTTGTCTTTTAGTATTCCTTTAGTATTTTTTTTTAATGTTTGTCTGGGCCATGTAGTTGATGGACAGTTTTGCTGGACAGTTTTGTATGATTCTTTTTTTGTGTGTGTGAATTATGTGATAGTTTACATGGGAGAACATTAGTTTTACATTCATTCTATCGTGTATTGTCTCTCATTGCCATGGTTACAATCCCCTCCATGCAATCCTTCCCCTCCGTATCTCCCGGGTCTTCAGCACACAGTCGCTCTCCCTTTCTGGATCTAAAGTCTCCAGATGCTCCATCACTCCACGTCATCATCTCTGGCTCCATTTCAGGAATCACTGCTTCTCTGGGTAGGGTCCCGCTCTCTGCTCTTCTCCCTTGATGGACCTAGGGACCTCTGCTCCTAGACTAAAAAGTTAATCACTTCCCTCCTTGCTATAAAACATCTACCTTTACATTTCCAACCCTCACAATCAGTCCTGATAACAATGATTCACTATTGTATCACAAGAGACCCGTCTGCATTTCATTGCATCAACCCCAA
>NW_006409843.1:20143-21843 GCF_000296735.1 Chrysochloris asiatica | reverse complement strand
GCACACAAATGTTCATAGAAGCACTATTTACAATAGCAAAAAGATGGAGACAGCCAAAGTGCTCATCAACTGAAGAATGGATAAACAAACTGTGGTACGTACACACAATCGAATATTATGCTACCTTGAAGAATAACAAGGAAGCTGCAAGCCACCACATAACATGGATGTAACTTGAGGACATTATGTTGAGTAAAATTAGTCAGTCACAAAAGGAGAAATACTGCATAGGACCACTACTGTAAAAGACTAAGGGAAAGAACCCATACTAAGGGGGTGGGGGGATTCTTTGCTGGTTACTGGGATGTGAGGGGTGGGGTGAGGGGAGGGTGGGGGAGGTGGAGCACAGAGTAGGGAATAGGGAATAGACACAGGACAGTTTGGGTGCTAGGGAAGGAGGTAATACACAAGAAGGGGGAGGGGAATGAAAGAACAAAGCGGACAGGAAAGCAATTAGGCAGGCTTGAATGGGCTAAGTGGGACAGAGGTAAATAATGATGTAGGTACAACCTTGGGACAACAGGGCTCTGGGATACAGGGACTGAGACATGGATGGACATGGGCAAAGGGGGAAATAATGTTAAGATGCTTGGCTGTCTTTTGAATCTTGGTTTCCCTGGCATACCATTATAAAATAGAGACTTGAGGGAGAGAGAAAGGAATAGCCAGAAATATCACCATAGAAAGCTTATAGGTCTGTCTTCTGCCTATAACTGATTGTTGCTGTTGTTGTTGTTGTGTGCCATAGAGTTGGTTCCGACTCATAGTGGCCCTGTACAGAGTTTCTGAGGCTGTAAATCTTTATGGGAGTAGAAAGCCTCATCTTTCTCCTGCAGAACAGCTGGTAATTTTGAACTGCTGACCCTGAGGTTAGCAGCCCAATTCGTATCCACTACACTACCAGATGCGGGCTACAACATGCCCAGTGAAGGAGGCTTCCTATGGAGCCTCTGCATTACATAAGACCATAGGTGGAATCCTGTACCCCATCCAGAATCTTCTGAGGTGGGAAATTTCCACTAGAAAGGATGCAGACCAACCTAGCACAGCTAGAAGAACAGAAAATATTTCTTGAAAGAAAGACCGACAGGAAAAATACAAAACAATAAAGGCAATCTGACTGATTACTACAAGAACAAGCAAGTTGCTCTCCCAGGAGACATCAAGCCAAGTAGTTGGGTCCCCTCAGAGCAAAGCCCCTTCAAAGACTAAGACTCAATGGGAATACACGCTCTAATTGGTGACCACATTCATCACCAATAAAGGGAAGTGAGGTAAAAACAGCAATGAAGCTGTGAGCTAAGCCCTACAACATTCAATAGACTCTTGTGAACCCGGGTAGAGAACTGGTTGGCCAGCAGTGTGGCAAGACTTGGGAACTCTTGTGCCCAAAGTCAGTGACATAGCCACAGAGGACTAGAGTGGAGAGTGAAGTGTCCAGCTGATAAGAAGAGAGGGCATATGCATAAGAGCACCTCATACTTACAGATAATACCCATTTGACCTGGCTTCAATGACTGAATGATCAGAGCTCAACTAGAAGAAGAAAGAAGAGGGAAACAAGAGTAATCTGATACAATTTGATGAACTTGTCCTACACCTATGGATGCAGTAGCTCAAAAGAGGGAACAAATCTTTACATCGAGGATCATTCCAACCCCCTCCATACACAGAGTAGACAGGGATGGGCAACTTGGACA
>NW_006409843.1:16721-18723 GCF_000296735.1 Chrysochloris asiatica | reverse complement strand
GAAATGTAAATGGAAACAAAAATGTCATATTTTTAATCAGTGGAATTCAGGAAACATAATTACATTAATAAAATTTCAAGTTAAGGGTATATGCCAGTAATTTTTTTTACACTGTTGGTGGGAGTAGAAATTATGCAGACCTTTGGAAAGTCAATAGATATCACCATGGAATGTAACTATAAGCACTAATTAAGAACCACCAGGTGTAAAAAATGTATCCATAACAACCGTTCATGATAAGAAAAAGCCAGAAACAATCTAAATATTTATCAGAAGATAAATACGCCATCCACTATTAAATATTTGCTGCCGTCACAATGAATAAAATAGGTTCACTTTATTTTTGTGTACAGAAAGCTCTCCGAGAATGTTGTAACAGAATCATCTTAATTATATAGAACAAAATCATCGAGTTAAGCTACATATTTCTAGCTATACTTTTCTGTGACTGTGAATTAAGAGAAAGAGGTATGGAAAGTTATTCATCAAACTAATAACAGTGGGAGGAAATGGGAAATTTGAGTTCTCTTTATTAAAGAATTTCTTACAAGGAGCCTTCAAAAAGTTAAGGAAAAATTGCACTGTCTTTGAATTCCATTTTTCCACAAACTTTTAGGTGCCGCAATGTCAATTTCCTGATTTTGATATTGTAGTACAACTAGGTAAGATGTAATCATTGCAAAAACTGGGTGAAGGTATGTGGGACCTCTGTACTACAGTTGCATCTTTTTGTGAATATGTTGGGTTTTTTTTAAATTATTTTGACAAGAAGACACTGATGAATTATTGATGTAATATATAAATAACTAAATAAGAAGGAAATCTAGTAATGAAGAGTAAGCAAATCGATCATGTGATATTAGATATTATTGCTATTAGTTGCCATGAAGCTCATTCTGCCTTAAGGCAACACTATGTACAACAGAACAAAGTGTTACCCTGTCCTGTAAGCTTGAGACCATTGCAGCCAGTAAATGACAGAAGTCCTTAAAAGTCCTTTCTAACTATTGGCCAGTAAATGTGAGCTCTGGTAGCTCTGGTCAGCAGTTCGAAACTACCAGCCGCTCCACGGGAGAAAGATGAGGCTTTCTGCTCCCATAAAGATTTACAGCCTCGGAAACCCTGTGCAGGGTTGCTGGGAGTCAGAAGTGACTCCACGGCACTTAACAACTATGTATATAGTATTTGCAATTTAAAAAGTTGTAAAATTAATGCAAATTTTTGCTAGTCAAAAAAAAAAAAGACATAGATAATACAAATCAATAATCCATCATAGATCTAATAAAGACGACAAAAGGATGAAGTAGAAAGAATGGGGCGTAGGCATTCAAAGAGATCTAGCCCATAAATTGCCAGTATCTAAAATGTATAAAGAATTCTGAAAAAAATCAACAAAATCCAAATAAGCAAAGAGAAAAATGGGCAACTCATGGAAAAAGACCCAAATGGTCAATCAATACATGGAAAGATGCTCCTACCAAATGGTAGTCAAGAAAACTCAATTAAGCACAGCAATTAGATACCATAACTTGTCCATCAGATTGGAAAGAATTGAATAATCTGATAGCATCAAGTATGGGAAAATGGTAACGTTTGTACATTACAAGTAGGAATTTAATTTGGAACAATTAATTTGGCCTTAACTAGTTTAGCTAAAAATGTGCAAACACAACACAACATATTTGTTTCTAGTTTCTACCCCAGAGAAAATCTCCCATATGTGTCCAAGGTAACATTTACAATTAAAAAAATTTTTGCAGCACTATTTGTAATAGTGAAACCTGCAAACATACTAACTTAAGTGAATTGGAAAATAAATAGTGATTTATTTATACCTTTATAAACTATATACACCAAGTAAAATAACTCTAGATTTGTATATGTCAACAGGGATTGTGTTCAACAATACACAATAAATAAAGAAAACCTCGAAATTAGAATATGTGTATTATTATACAAAACAATACTATATATTATTTCCTGAGGTAAATATGAGAATATT
>NW_006409843.1:14457-15097 GCF_000296735.1 Chrysochloris asiatica | reverse complement strand
GACTGGACCCTCTATGCCTACCTGTGACCTTTCAAGTGAAATCCTTAGGAATGCTTAGTCTGTCTCTGTGCCTTTCTCCTTCAGGAGACTACTGGGTTCCCACTGATGGCATGCATGGACACCTCAATCAGATGTGAGACGTCTATGACATATGACTATACGCTAGTTACAGGAAATGTTAAGATAGAACCAGAACCTAAATAAAATATAAAGGCTTTTTTCAGCTTTTCACAACAGATGATTTTAATGCAGATGATGGGGAAAATAAACAGAGCAGCACTGGCTTCAGCCTAAAACACCCTCTAAAATGTGGTCTCAGCACTCACAGAGCTGTATGCCAAGAAATGGGCCATTCTCCCCAAATTTACACACAGTGGGAAGAAAGGAGTTAGACTGCAACTGAATACTATCACTTCAGGCACTTGATTCATCCAGCCAGGGTTCAAATTGGTGAACAGATGTTGGGAAACCTCAAGGAAATAGCAATATTCTCTTAATATTCCGTAAATTGAAAGTACATTAATTATCAAACACCAAGTATTTATAAGGATTAACCATACATAATTCTAGAGAGTAATGGGGCCCAAGGCTTCACCCAAAGCCCTGGCAATGTAATCAGTGATAAAAACCAGAGGTAATA
>NW_006409843.1:7123-12755 GCF_000296735.1 Chrysochloris asiatica | reverse complement strand
TTTCTGACTCCAGATCTTTGCACATTTTGTTGTAATGTTTGACTTTGTCTTCTCAAGCTGACCTTTGAAATTTTCTGTTCAGCTCTTGTGCCTCCTCATTTCTTCCATTTCCTTTAGCATCTCTAGGCTGGAGAGCAAGTTTCAGTGTCTCTTCTGACATCCATTTTGATCTTTTCCTGCTGTCTTGTCATCTTAATGACTTTTTGCTTTCTTCCTGTATGATGTTCTTGATGTGATCCCACAACTCATCTGGTCTTCAGTCTTTAGTGTTGAATGTATCAAATCTGTTCTTCAGGTGGTCTCTAAATTCAGGTGGGATAAATTTGAGGTCATATTTTGGCTCTTGTGGACTTAACTTCATTTTCTTCAGCTTCAGTTTGAATTGCCATATAAGCAATTGATGGCCTGTTCCACAATCTTCCCCTGACCTTATTTTGACTGATAATATGAAACTTTTCCATCGTCTCATTCCACAGATGTAGTCAATTTGATTTCTATGTATTCCATATGGTGAGGTCCATGTGTATAATTGTCTCTTATGCTGTCTAAAGAAGCTATTTGAAATGAACAAATCATTGATTTTGCAGAATTCTATCATGCAATCTCCAGCATCATTTCTATCACCAAGGCCATATTTTCCAGGCACTGATCCTTCCTCTTTGTTCCCAACCTTTGCATTCCAATCACCAGTAATGATCAATACATCTTGATTGCATGTTTGATCAATTTCAGATTGATGAAGTTGGTAGAATTCTTCGATTTCATCTTCACTGGCTTTAGTGGTTGGTGTGTAAGTTTGAATAATAGTGGTATTAACCAGGCTTCCCTGTAAGCATATGGTTATTATGCTATCACAGACAGCATTGTACCTCATGACTGATCTGGATATGTTCTTTTTGACAATGAATGCAACACCATTCCTCTTCACTTTGGCATTCCCGGCATAGTAAACTATGTGGTTGTCAGATTCAAAATGGCTAATACCAGTGCATTTCAGCTCACTAATGCCTAAGATATTGATGTTTATGCATTCCATTTCATTTTTGACAACTTCCGATTTTCTCAGATTCATACTTTGTACATTCCATGTCCTGATTATTAATGGATGTTTACAGCTGTTTCTCTTCATTTTGAGTTGTGCCCCATCAGCAAATGAAGGTCCCACGGACTTTATTCCCACAGGCTTTACTCCATTCATGTCATCATGGTCAACTCTACTTTGAGGAGGCAGCTCTTCTCCAGTCGCATTTTGAGTGCCTTCCAACCTGAGGGACTCATTTTCTGGCACTGTATCTGACAGTGTTTCTCTGCTATTCAAAAGGTTTCAGTGACTAAATATTTGGAAGTAGTTCATCACTCCTTCTTTCTAGTCTGTCTTTGTCTGGAAGCTCATTTGAAACCTGTCCACTATGGGTGACCCTGCTGGTATTTAAAATACTGGTGGCATAGCTTTCAGAGTCACAGCAACTCATAGGTCACCACCATATGACCAAGTGGTAGAAGGCTTAAAATTAGCCAAGGAAAGTACTATGTATCAGTAAGGACCAGTCCTTGGAGAAGGACATCCTGTAGGTAAAGTTGAAGGTCAGCAAAAAAGAGGAAGCCCTACAACAAGATGGATTGGCCCAGTGGCAGCAACAATGGGCAGCACAAGTGTAACCACAGTTGTGAGAATGACGCAGGACACGGCAATGTTTCATTCTGTTGTGCATAGGGACTGACTCTACAATGCCTAACAACAACATCATAAGGACACGTCATGATTTGGATATGTCTTCAGAAGGAATGACTTACAAGAAGAGGACATTTTGTTTCGTGGAGTAGAGGACCAGTGAGGGTAAGGGAGAGATTCAGTGAAATGAATTTGTACAATCGCTATAAAGATGTTCATAAATCTGGGGCCACATGTTGCCGGGATAGGCATTAAACAGGGCGAGTTTGCGTGAGTTCCAGAGGCACAGTGTAAGACTCAGCTGTTTTGGAGTCATGCAGAACTCAGTTTCATTTGTACTGTGCAGGGACTCAGCAGAAGCTTTCTTGAGCTCTAAGAGGCATTAGCAAGCTACTCTACAGTCCTTGTTGTTGTTAGGAACCATCGAGTCAACCTACGCACAATAGAACAAAACACTGCCCGGTTGTAAGCCATCCTCATGAACATTGTTACATTTCAGCCCATTGCTGCGGCCACTGTGTCAATTCATCTTGCTGAGGGTCTTCCTCTTCTTTGTTGACCCTCCACTTTACCAAGCATTTCATAAACACGATGTGGTATAGTGCTGATATCAATTTCCCAAATGACTTTGGATTGCTTAACTCAAATTTTCCTTTTTAACCTCTGGTTAGATTCTGGAGAAGGAATTCTTTTTGACTGGGTGCAGTGGGCACAGTAGTCAAATTCTCACCTCCATGCAAGAGACCCAAGTTCAATTCCCATCCAGTGTGATTCATGCACAGCCCCCACCCAGCTGGGGAGTGGTCAGTGGAAACTGACAAGCTTCTAAGAGGCTGAGATTGCTGTGGAACCTCCAGACTAAGAAGATAAGAGGTCTGCCCATCTAGTTCCAAAAAGACATTTCTTTCTATTGTGTATGTGGTTGCCACGAGTCAAGGGCCAACTTGACAGCATTCACATATAATAATATAACAATTTTATTATTATTATTATTATTATTATTATTATTATATGTGAACAACATTCATTTTATATATATTATGTATTGCTATTTTATATTATTATATATGAACTACATTCATATATAATATTATAACAATTACTCCTGAATCAGTAACCAGATTTTTAAATGGATCTTATTCATCAAGGAGCTCTGGTAGCATAGTGGTTACGAATTGGGCTGCAAACCACAAGGTCAGCAGTTCCAAACTACCAGCTGCTGCACGGGAGAAAGATGAGGCTTTCTGCTCCCGTACAGATTTACAGCCTCAGAAATGCTGTTCAGGGTCTTTATGGGTCGGAACAGACTCGACGGCACTTAACAACAACAACAACAATATTCATCATACACCAGGAGTCCTGGTGTGGCTCTGTGGGTTAATGCGCCAGCCTGCAAAGCCATTTGAACTGCAAACTCGGCGGTTCAAGCTCACCAGCCACTCCTCAGAAACCCTATATAGGGTCGCTATGGGTGGGAACCAACTCGACTACACTTAACAACAACAATTCATCATACACAGTATACCAGGATATTCCAATTTGGAAACTAGAGTCCTACTAACATCCATTCACCCGGCTTTCCTGGGTTAGTGTTGGGGGGGGCGGGGTTGAAAGAATGGGAATGATGTGACTTGTGGGCTAGTTTGCCTGGTACAGGATGCTTTGGACTGAGGTGAGTTAAGGGCAGTGCCTGCAGACATAGGTACAGTGCAAGGTGGGCTGCGGCAGGCCACGGGCTCCAGAGCACACAGCTCTGGACAGTGGGGAAGATAAGCACAAGGAATCATGCACAAACACTGGTCCAACCTGGCAAATAAGAGGACATCTGGGAAGGTAGTTGGCAGGGCAGGACATCTGTTGCTGGTATCTTCGTAGGTTTTGAGGAGCTGCCCAGGGCTCCAGCTTCAAATCAAGGGCAGAATCATGATTCATGTGCATACCTTTCTGTGGAGTAGACTGGACCCCTCTTCAAAAAACCTCTTTTATAAAGCTCATCTGGCATCCCACGCATCTGGCCCACGGACTCAAAAACTCAATCTTCAGTGTGTATCGGTTACATTTTATTAAAGAGCCTCTTTCTCCCAGCCAGAAACCCAAGAAGACAGAGGTCAAGGCATTATTTGCCTATCAAAATCGGCCTCCTCCTTCCCATCCATAAGCCTCCCCTCAAATCTAAGCCTAAGGGAACTTTGATTCCCTAACCCAGCATCCTCTGTTGTTCACCCTACATTTACATACAATGGGTCCTCTTATTAAAAGGTACTTCTTTAGGGATGTCTGTCCCAGAAGAGGTCTACTTACTTGAAAATGAGCCATGTCCCTTTTCCAGATAAAAATCGAAACCATACCAGAACACAGATTTATAAACACATTGCAGCTGAGCCAAACAAGGTTTTCCATCACAGATAAAAGTAGCAATGTAGTTTTTCCACATCTGTCTGGCTTTGGGCCAGTTCTGCTGCAATGGGTAGGGAAAGGGTCTGGCAGGAGCTGGATCTGGCAGAAGCCATATGGAGAGGGGGCAGTGGGCCTGCCTTCCAACTGCGATGCCTAAGACACTTTCTGAGTAGAAATGTCAAAGTCACACATATTTCTGATCGTACAATTTGGGGACAAATTACTTTTTATTTTATTTACTAACTTTATTGAAGTATAATCCACATACAATAATCTGTACCCATTGTACGAGTACAGGTGAATGAGCGTTCACAAATGTATGCCTGTTCAACCACCATATTCAAGATATAGAACATTTCCATCACCCCAGAGAGTTCCTCATGGCCCACTGTGGTCAAGGCCCCAGTCCCAACCCCAACTCCTGGAAACCACAGATCTATTTGCTGTCACTATATGCCTTTTCTAGAATTCCATGCCAGTGGAATCATACCATATATACCTTTATCATATCTGACTTCATCATAGTTCTTAGCTACCATAAGCCTCAAGGAGCTCTGGTAGCGTAGTGGTTACGAATCAGACTATGAACCTCAGGGTCAGTAGTTCGAAACTACCAGCTGTTCCGCAGGAGAAAGATGAGACTTTCTGCTCCTGTAAAGACTTACAGCCTCAGCAACCCTGTACAGGGTCACTATGAGTAGGAACCGACTCCACAGCACACAACAACAACCATCAGCCCCTACTATGGCAATCCCAAGTACAATGGAATTAAATACTGCCTGGTCGGTCGTGCACCAGCCACCAAATCTGTTGTAGATCAGACTTTTGTGGTCCATAATGATTTTTGGGTTTTGTTTTTGTTTTTTTTCCTGTTAAAAAAAAAATTTTTTTTTTTTGAATTAAGTTTGAATACATTCATTTTTGAAAGCTGAGTCAAGTTTATATTCTTGGGATAAACCTAATTTGATAATAGTGCATTATTCTTCTATTTATGCCATTAAATTTAGTTTCTGTTTTTTTTTAAGTTTTTAATGTGAATTGAGTGATAGTTTACATGGAGGAAGATGAGTTTTATACTCATCCTATCATATTTCGTATTTGCTGGACTGCAAAGTTGGTTTGAACCTTTGCAATGATTACAATCCGCTGCATGCTCTGTCATTCAACAGTATTTGCTTCTAGTCCATCTGTTTTTTGTTATTGAATAAAGTTGCTATGAACTTTTCATGTCTCTTAGGTAAAGAGAATGGAATTCCTGGGTAGTCCAGGAGTCCTGGTGTGGCACTGTGGGTTAATGCGCTGGACTGCAAAGTTGGTTTGAACCTCAGGGTCGGCGGTTCAAGCTCACCAGCCATTCCTCAGAAACCCTACGCAGGGTCGCTATGGGTCAGAACCAACTTGACAGCACTTACCACCACCAACAAACAACAACAGGAAATGTAGGGAGTCCTGGTGATCCAGTATTTAAATAAGTTCTCAGCTGTTAACTGAAAGGTGGGCACTATGAACCCACCAGCCATTCCTCAGGAGAAAGATGTAGCACTCTACTTCTCTAGGAGTCCT
>NW_006409843.1:4589-6113 GCF_000296735.1 Chrysochloris asiatica | reverse complement strand
CAGGTACAGATTCCTCATGAGCACAATTAAGTGTTCCAGAATACTCATACTTCACAATGTTGTCCATAGCTTGTCATGATCCACACAATCAAAAGACTTTGCATAGTCAACAAAACACAGGTAAACATCTTTCTGATATTCTCTGCTTTCACCCAAGATCTATCGGACATCAGCAATGATATCCCTCATTCCATGGCATCTTCTGAATCTGGCTTGAACCTTTGGAAGTTCTCTGTCTATAGCTTCTTACATTTAAATCTTTGAGACAAATCACTTTTAAAGGTCTTGAGTTGAATGGAAAGACTGAATTAAGGGTCTGAAAGCTAGGGTTTGATTCTTAGCTCTGTGACAGGTATGTGGCTTCAGGAAGAGCTTGAAAGTAGCATTGTCTTATCTTTGTGTATTCGTGACTGTGTATCACGAAGTCTGTTCTGACTCATAGTGACCCTGCATAGGGTTTCTAAGGCTGTAAATATTTACAGGTGCAGAAAGTCTCACCTTTCCCCTGTGGAACGGCTGGTAATTCCAAACTGCTGACCTTGAGGTTTGTAACTCTAGAAAACTGACTGGATTACCTTGAAGCTTCTTTTTTCACTGCAAAGACTATGACCACAGCTTTCATATCTTCATTTACAAGACAGGGATATCCCAGGTCAGGATTCAAAGAAACAGAGTTGCAGAATGTAAAAATGTAAAAAACTCATCCAGCCCCTGCATATATTCAGATACTGAGACTTTGCCATTGGCTTTTTAATAACATTGATGCGAGTCCCCGGTCTTTAGGCATCATTGTAACTACTAATATAAAAGTTTGAGAAATCAGCATGTAGTGTGCCTCTTGACTTCAGAGGAAATATCCTAGGATTAAGAAATGGGCAACATTCTTGGTGTTTCTTACCAAACCTTGGACATGTTCATAGGGCAGTGAGAAAGGTGAAACTTTTTGCGCTTCCTTCATTCCGCAGGAGAAAGGTGAGACTTTCTGCACCTGTAAATATTTACAGCCTTAGAAACCCTATGCAGGGTCACTATGAGTCAGAACAGACTTCGTGACACACAGTCACAAATCCACAAAGATAAGACAATGCTACCTTCAAGCTCTTCCTGAAGCCACATACCTGTCATAGAGCTAAGAATCAAACCCTAGCTTTCAGACCCTTAATTCAGTCTTTCCATTCAACTTAAGACCTTTAAAAGTGATTTGTCTCAAAGATTTAAATGTAAGGAGCTATAGACAGAGAACTTCCAAAGGTTCAAGCCAGATTCAGAAGATGCCATGGAATGAGGGATATCATTGCTGATGTCCGATGGATCTTGGCTGAAAGCAGAGAATATCAGGAAGATGTTTACCTGTGCTTTATTGACTATGCAAAGTCTTTCAATTGTGTGGATCATGACAAGCCAAGGACAACATTCAGTGGTAGGACTCTCACCTTCCTTGTGAGAGACGTGAGAGTTCAGTGCATAGCCAACTCACCTCAGGTGCAGCTATCACTTATCTGTCATTGTTATTGTTGTTGTTAC
>NW_006409843.1:1353-3209 GCF_000296735.1 Chrysochloris asiatica | reverse complement strand
TCGAGTTCTGATCATCCAGCCATTGAAGCCAGGTCAAGTGGGTACTATGGGCAAGTATGGATGTTCTTGTGCATCTCCCCTCACTTCATATCAGCTGAACCCTTCATTCTCCACTCTAGTCCTCTGTGGCCATGTCACTGAGGCACCCTGTTTTTGCAGGTGCCTGCCCATTAGTTAAGCTGTAAGTCTCGGCCCCAGGCAGCCTGTGTACAGAGCAGCCACTGCTGTAAATATTGCCGCTATGCAAATTGCATTTTCACTCCAGTCTGCAGAAAGCGTTCTGTAAACTGACAAGTACTCTGGGGCCAGGATATGTTCCTCTGTAATTGCAGCACGCCCTTCCCAGGGGTGTTAATATTTATAGAAAGCTAGTTAACCTTGCACAGGCTCTGCGATCACCCAACTTTGTGTGCCATTCAGAGGCTGTGGAGCCAGAGCCAAAGAATGCATTTTCATGCCTGCAACATGTGTAGGAACACAGAGTGGACAATCGCAGCTTGTTCTCGGAGCCAGGGCAGGGTCCCTAGACCCGTTGTGTCACCTTAGTCCCTTGATTGCTCAACCAAAGCCTGGGGCTTCACTTTCCCTGAACACCCCTATTTAATGGACTGTGATTTTTAGTGTTACCTGTAACTCAGTGGCCAAACTCGAGTACACCATGTAGTTACACATTTGTTTGTAACTTTTCAAGAACCCTCAGAAAGAAGGGGCCATTGTAAACGTTTGAAACAGAACCCAGACCTGTTGAGAGCCTTGGAGAATGTTTCAAGTAACACAAAATGGCTTTTCATCATGCACTCAAGGGGCCACGAAGAAGGATAAGACGTAGTTCTTTTGTTCCAAGTGTTTATAATCTATGGTTTCTGATGGACAACCAGTAAATAAAATGCATGTGGGTACTTGCTTAGGTTCAGCAAAGGGGTGTAAAGGTTGGACCTTTAGAGGTGCAGAGGTAGACAAGGTGACTGAGGCCTGGCAAAGGGCAGGAAACTTCAGGAAAGAGACATTGGGTTTAGGGGAGTGAGTGGATGGGTTATGGAAGTTTGTGACAAGTGGTCAGGTTGGAGGGAAGTGACAGGCTGGCTGAACAAGAGCAGAGCACGAAACCAGGGCTGGAAAGCTGGGGTCCTGCCCAGATGGTGATGGTCCTAAAATACAGGAGTCCTTGAGTGGTACAGGTAAGCACTGGTTTTCTAACAGAAAGATTGGCATCTGAGTCCATCCAGAGGTATGCTGGCAGAACTTCTTGGCTATCTTCTTGCAAAAGGTCACAGCCATGAACTCTCCCTTGACTGATATGCAAACCAACAGATAGCAGGCGCAAACCTGCAGGTAGCCATACTTTGTTTATGCAAAACTTTCTAGCATTGAATACTAGTATTTTAGTATCTTCTTTTTAAAAAAATTTATTGTGAATCAAGTGAAGGTTTACAAAGCAGATCATTAGTTTTACTTTCAACAAACCTTAGGCTTCGTTTCATCTCAATCACAAGCTCCTCGCTGTAACAACAGATATCCCTCCACCTCCTGTGTTCCCTGTTTCTGTCCTCCTCCTTTCCCCACCCTTCTGGATTTTTCCCTAGGTAAATGGTGCCCTTTTGAGATCAAATGTTTGACAATTCTATCATGTGTGTATCTCTGTAGTGGTATTGCTCCTTTTACATAACTATCTACTGCTTGACTGAATTTTTTTTTTTTTTTTAAGGTTTTATTGTATATTGAGTGAGTGAAGGTTGACAGGGTAGATCGGTCACCTGTTTTACATTGAGCAAATCATTGTAATGATTATAGTCCCCTTCATGCACCTTTAGCCAACAGTATTTACCTCTATTACCTTTTTTTATGTACACATTGTT
>NW_006409843.1:0-508 GCF_000296735.1 Chrysochloris asiatica | reverse complement strand
CTAGGTCCAATGGGTACTGTCTGAGAGTTTGTGAGTTCTCGCATGCCTCCCCTTTCTTCAGATCAGCTGGCTGCTGCATTCTTAACTTTAGCCCCCACTGGCTAGATTGGTGTCTTTGGGCTCGGGAGTTCACTCATCATTCTAAACTTCAAACCAGTGCTGGGCTGAAATCGGAGTCACTAGAGTGAGTTCAACTCCAAACCTGAAGGGGGACCAAGGATCATATGCAGACCAGCCTCTATCTGATCAACAAGCCTGGTCTTTTTTATGATTTAGAGTTTTATTCCACATTTTCTCCCACTCTATGTAAGACCTTCTAATGTGATCCATTTCAGGTCAGTTGGTAGTGGTAATCCTGAACCCCAGAACCAGCAAATCATTCTCTCAAAGTGTTTGTTAATATCCAACAAGTTTTTAGAATTTTGCCTCCCATATGATCTGGTAGGAGTCCTGGTGTGGTGCTGTGGGTTAATGTGCCAGACTGCAAAGCCATTTGAACTGCAAGGTC
>NW_006409842.1:13889-22058 GCF_000296735.1 Chrysochloris asiatica | reverse complement strand
TCAAGATCTATCTTGAAGTAAAATGTTGTCTGTGATAGGATAATACCCATACTCTTCCAAGGAAAACCAGTTAATACCACTATCATTCAAATATACAGACAAACCATGAATGCCAGTGAGGCTGAAATTGAAGAATCCTATCAATCCACCAGTTGCTGTTTATGAATCCTATACAGGGTTGCTATGAGTCAGAACCAACACAATGGCATTTAACAACAACAGCCAACCAACTTCTTCCGTCTGAAATAAATCAAACATGCAATCAAGCTGCATTGATAATTACTGGTGACTGGATTAGGAAAGTTGATTGGTATAAGAAACAAAGAGGAAGGCTCAGCAATTTGAAAATATGGCCTGCGTGATAGAAATGATGCTGATAGAATTTTCAAGTCCAAGGACTTATTCATTGCCAGTACTTATTTTCAACAACATAAAAGGTGACTATACATGTGGACCTCAGTAGAATAAAAATGGTTCTATATTTGTGAAGAGACAGTGGAGAAGCTCAATGTCATCAGTCAAAACAAGGTCAGGGACTGACTTTCAAACAGACCATTGATGGCTCATATGTAGGATTCCACCTCAAATAAATAAAACAAAAATCATCACAATTGGTTCAATAAATATCATACTGATAAATGAAGAAAAGATAAAAATTGTCAGGAACTTAATTTTGGAGCCACAAACAACACTAATGGAAGTATCAGTCAAGAAATAAAGCATTGCATTAGGCAAATCTGCTGCAAAATACTTCAAGTATTAAAGAACCAAAGTATCTATTTGTGCCTTAACCAAGCCATGGTATTTTCAATTGTCTCATCAGCATTTGAAAATTGGATAAGAGATAAGGAAGACCACAGATTAATCAAAGTATTTGAACTATGGTACTGCGGAAGAATCTTGAAAGTACCATGGGCTTTCAGAAGAACAAACAAATTTGTCATGAGAGAATGACAGCCAAAATGCTCCTTAGAAGCAAAGATAGTGAGACTTCATATCTTGTTCTTTGGACTTGTTGTCAGGAGGGATTGGTTCCTGGAGAAGGACATCATTATTGGTAAATGGTTTGTTGTTGTTGTTGTTATGTGCCGTGGAGTCAGTTCCAACTCATGTGACCCTGTACAAGGTTTCTGAGGCTAAATATTTACAGGAGCAGAAAGCCTCATCTTTCTCCTGCAAACAGCTGGTAGTTTCAAACTGCTGACTGTAAGATTCACAGCCTGATTCATAACCACTATACTACCATAGCTCCTTATTGGTAAAGGGTAGGGTAAACAAAAAAGTGGAAGACTACCAACAAGATTGATTGGCACAAGGGCAAGTGCACAGCAAGTTCTCTTTAGTAGACTTAGCAGGGAACGAGTGAGGAGCAGACACTTCCAGTGCTGCCCGGCAGACCCGTATGGAGGGCACAGAAATCAACAAGAGTCTCCTGCCTCTGAAGGAGTGTTATCAGGACCCTGGGACAGAACAAGGCTCACACCCCATTCTGGGAGAGCAAGCTGACATAGGTGCTGAGGGACTTCTTTTTTGGGGAGAACTCAAGGACCTGCATGATTGCTTTGATGTCACCAGGCATAAACTCCTGTGAATATACTTTAAACACCCGAAGATATGTAGACAGGGTCAAGGAGTTGAGCCCTCACAGTGGACCCAGTGGGGAGCAGCCAATTCAGATGGAAATGGAAGAGACTGAAGTCAGTTCTAACGGGGTCCAGATCACAGGCAATTTGTCTAAGGAAGATGAGGAACTGTCTTCTCAGATGTCTAGCTTTAATGAAGCCATGACTCAGATTAATGAGCTGGAAGTGAGGGCCATGGATAAACTCAAGGAGATTATCCAGCACGGGCCAGACTGGCTTGAGCTCTCCGAGATGACCGAGCAGCCGGACTATGACCTAGAGACCTTTGTGAATAAAGCAGAATCTGCCCTGGCTGTGCAAACCAAACACTACTCAACCCTGCAAGATGTCATCAAAGCCTTACACCTGGCCATGCAGCTTGAAGATCAGGCCAGCCAACAAATCAGCAGCAAGAAAGGGCCCCAGCGATGACTGCAAATAAAGACCTGTTTGCTTTCACTCTTGGGCCACATTCTGTGTGTGGGGACTGGCTACTGGTGAAGGGCTTCCCAGGGTTGTCCTGGCTCCTGGAGGAGAGAAGGTACCATAGTCCAGCCCTCTGCTGGCTCCATCCTGCCTGCCACACCCTGGCTGAGCTCTGTCACATCTTATATTAAAAAAAGTAATAAAGGTTCTGGGACCTCTTTCTATCTTGCTGTTTTTTTTGTTTTTGTTTTTTGTTTTTCACAAGGATTCCTTTTTCTAATTAAAAAAAAAAAAAGATTGATTGGCACCATGGCAGCAACAATGGGCACAAACATAACAACAACTGCTGAAGATTGCCCGGGAACTGGCAGTATTTCATTCTGTTGTGCATAGGGTCTCTATGAATTGAAACCAAAGGCACCTACCAACAATATTCCATGTCTGGATTCCTAATGCATGTTTGCAGCTATTCCTTCTCATTTTCCCTTGTATTTTATCAGCAAATGAAGCTCCTGAAAACTTTGCTCTATCCATGTCATTAAGGTCAATTCTACTTTGAAGAGCTCTTCCCAAGTATATTTTGAGTGCCTTCCAACCTAAGGGGCTCATCTTATGGCACTATATAAAATAATGGTACACTGAATGGTTAATCATTCAGAAGTGGCCTGCCTCACCTTCTTCCTAGTCTGCCTTAGTCTGTAAACTCTGTTAAAACCTATCTACCATGACTGAGCTTCTTGGTACTTAAAATACTGGTAGGATCACTTTCATCATCTCAGCAACACACAAGCTACCACAGTATGACAAACTGACAGATGAGTGGTTGCCCCATTTCCCTAATACCTGATATATAATGGACACTAAATAAATACTGTACTTATGCAAACAACATATTATTCTATGTTTGTTTTTTTTATGAATTACCCCCTCAAGGTACTTTCTCAAGTATGCTACTAATTATTTTACATAAACTTGTAAAAAAATTAGCATAGTGTACTTAAGATAATACCTCTTAGGGGAAGGGTATGGTTGCCCAAATGAAAGCAATACAGATGAGGTTTTCATGTAAAAATGTGGCAATTTTTTGAATATATAAAAACAAAGACATTATGCACAAAATATACAAATTCATGTTGGAAACAATGAAATTCAACATCATCAAACATTGTAATGCTTATTTTTGAAAATATGTTTTTCAATTTACAAAGAGTTTATGAAGATCTCTTTTGCAAGGCAGATTTTTTGGCAGAGCCAAATACATATTTCATACCATTAAACATCTTAAATCCATGAGTGTGTGAGGTGGTAGAGGATTTCTAAGTTAGAATGCTAAAGTACTTCTATTTTATAAAAAAAAAAGATCTGAACTACTAAAAAAATACTAATGCCATTCGGTATGCTTATGCCAAATTATGTCAACCCTGTTGGTACCACAAATACTATCTTAGCCTTTCTAGTAGAGACTGTTAGAATATCATCTGCATAAGAGCAGAAACTTTTGATTCCTATAAATGGCATACTGTTAATATTTGGTTTTATTTTGTACCTTTAGGAAAAAAGCGACTCTCCTGGTATTGAAGAATTCATAGTAACTGCAGAAATTCATAATATTCTCTTTACCCTCTTCAAAGGATCATTCCTGAGAAAAATGCTGCTAAGGACATACATTTGTGACTGATCACTGAAAAATGTACTCAGCTTCAGTGATCTAAAGAGAAGTGGTACTTAGGCAATACTGATATAAATTTAATAGTAGTGTAATATTGGTTAGAGCAGCATATTTCCAACAGCTAGTTGGATATATGATAATTATGTCAACAGCTAGTTAAAATTAAGAATATAACTTTAATTGGGTTGGTAAGAAGAGGACTAGCAAAACCCCATTTGAGAAATTAAAATAGGTGTTCCATTCCAGTTTACACTTCTATTGCTATTATTTGAGCATGCTACCAGAAAGTAGTTGTTGTCATTGTCATATGCCATCAAGCATAAGTAAGAATTAGCAAGAATTAGTTGCTATGAGGCTATCAATTTCCCTTCTTATTCCTAGGTATGCCTTCTTTAGGACATTTTATAGAATGTTTGACAATGATGGCATGATGATTGTGTTTGTTATTAGGTACCATTGAATAGGTTCCAGCTCATAGCAACCCTGTGTAAAACAGAAATACACATTGGTGGGGCCTGTGCAATCCTCATAATCACTGTTACCACTGAGCCCACTGCTGCTCTACCTGTGCCAATCCAATTTATTGGGGTTCTTCCTCTTTTTTCCTGAACTCCACTTTACCAAACATGATGTCCTTCTCCAGAGACTGGTTGCTCCTAATCATATGTCTGAAATATGAGAGACAGAGCCATGCCATCTTGGCTTCTAAGGAAAATTCTGGTTGTACTTCTCCCAACACAGACTTGTTTGTTCTTCGTGCAGTCCATGGTACTTTTAATATTCTTCTCCAGTACCATAACCTGAATGCATCAATTCTCCTGTGGTGTTCCTTATTCTTTGTTCAACTTTCTCATGCACATGAGGCTACTGAAAATACCATGGCTTGTGTTAGGAGCACCATAGTCCTCAAATTTACACCTTTGCTCTTGAACACTTTAAAGTGGTCCTGGTCAAAAGATTACTTAGTACAATGCATCTTTGACTCCTTGACTGCTGCTTCCATAAATGTTGATAGTAAATACAAGCAAAATGAAGTCTTTGAAAATTTCAATCTTTTCTTCATTTATCACAATATTTGTTGGTCCAGGGGTGAGGATTTTTGTTTTCTTTATATTACGACGTAACTCAAACTGAAGGCTGCAATATTTGGTCTTCATCAGTATTCTGAGAACTCTTCACTTTCAGCAAGCAAGACTGTATATCATCTGCATATCGCCGGTTGCTAATGAGTCTTCCTCTAATCCTGATGCCTCATTCTTTTTCATATAATCCAGCTTCTCAGATTATTTATTGAACATACAGATGGAATAAGCATGGCAAAAGACTACAACATGGACTCACACCTTTCCAGATTTTAAACCATTCAGTGTCCCCTTGTTATTTTCCAATGACTGCCTATTAATCTATGTGCAGGTTCTTCATGAATGCAATTAAGTGTTCTGGAATACTCCTTCTTCATAATGTTATCCACAGTTTATCACGGTCCACACAGTCAAAAGCATTTGAATACTCAATAAAGCACAGTTAAACATCTTTCTGGATTCCTTTGTTTCAGCCAAGATCCACCTGCCATCAGCAATGATATCCCTTATTCAACATCCTCATCAGAATCTGCCTTGAATCTCTGGTAGTTCCCTGACGATGTATTATTGAAGCCATTTTTGAATTTTCTTTAGCGAACTTTTACTTTCATTTGATATTAATGATTAATGATTTTGTCTAATGATTTACTCACTCTACTAGGTCACCACTCTTTGGAATAGGCACAAATATGGCTCTCTTCCAACAAGTTGTTCAGGAAGCTGTTTTCCAAATTTCTTGGCACAGATGAATCAGTGCCTATATTGTTATATCTGTTTGCTGAAAGATTTCAATTTGTGTTTCATCAATTCTTGAAGCGTTTTTCTTTGCCTATGCCTTAAGTGTACCCTTGGACTTCTTCTTTCAGTATCATTGACTCTTCATCATATACAACCTCTTGAATTGGTTGAACATCATCAGTCATTTCTTTTTGGTAAATTGACTATGTGTATTTCTTTCATCTTCTTTAGATGCTTTCTGCATCATTCATTATTTTGCCCATCGAATCCAGCTATATTGCAAGTTGAGGTTTAAATGTTGTCTTCAGTTCTTTCAGTTTAAGAAATGCTTCACATGTTCCTCCTTTTTGGCTTTCTAACTCCAGGTCTTTACACATTTCATTACAATATTTGACTTTGAAATTTTCTGTTCAGCTCTTTTACCTTCACATTTAATTCCTTTTTCTTTAGCAACTCTATGCTGCAGATTTACTCTCAGAGTCTTTTCTGGCATCCATTTTGCTCTTTTTTTTTCTTGCTTGCTTACTTCATAATCTTTTGCTTTCTTCCTGTATGATGTTATTCATGATATCCCACAACTCTTCCAGTCTTAGTTTAGTTCTAATGAACCAAATGTGTTCTAGAGATGATATCTAAATTCAAGTGGAGTATGTTTCAGGTCAAAATTTGGCTTTCATGGATTTTTTTTTTTTTTTTTTCATATTCATCCTAAACTTTCACAGGGTCTGTTCTACAATCTGCCCATGGCCTTGTATGGACTGATGGTATGAAGCTTTGTCATCATCTCTTTCCACAGATGTAGTCACTTTGATTTCAGTGTTTCCCTTATAATGAGATCTATGTGCATATTATTTTTTTTAATTTAATTTTAAAGAAAAGAAACCATGGATCTTAACTCTTATGTTGTTTACAAATGGAAATTGCAAACTATAAACCATTGGTTTTGTTATATTCTATCATGCGATCACCAACATCATTTCTATCACCAAGATCATACTTTTCAACAGCTTATCCTTCATCTCCAACCTTCACATTCTAATCACCAGTACTTATAAACACATCTTGATTGTATGTTTGATCAATTTCAGCCTGAAGACATTGGTAGAATTCTTCAATTTCAGTATCACTGGTTTTAGTCATTGGTGTGTAAATTTGAATAATAGTGGTGTGAACTGAGTTTCATTGAGGTGTATAGATATTATCCTATCACAAACAGCATTATAATTCAATATAGATTTTTAAGTTTATCCTATCACAAACAGCATTATACTTCAATATAGATTTTTAAGTTATCTCTTTTATGATGAATTTGACAAAATTCTTCTGTGATTTCTCATTCCTGGCATAGTAAGCCATAAGATTGTCAGGTTCAAAATGGCCAGTGCTAGTCCACTTCAGCTCACTAATGCTTAAGATATCAATTGTTATGTGCTCCATTTCATTTTTGACAACTTCTAATTTTCCTAGATTCATACTTCATATATTTCATTGTCCAATTATTAATGGATGTTTACAACTTTTTCTCCTCATTTTGAGTTGCACCCCACAGATAAACAAAGGTCACCAATGTTTTATTCAATTTGCTTCATCATGGTAAACTCTACTTTGAAGAAGCAGCTCATCCATAGTCATATTTTGAGTGCCTTCCAACCTGAGGGGCTCATCATCTGGAACTATATCTGACAATATTTTTTGATGTTATTCATTATGGTTTCATGTTCAATATTCTGGTGCTATCTGACAGTTTTCCATTGCCTTTTATAAGATTTTCAGTGACTAAACATTCAGAAGCAGTCAACTCTTCTGCTTCCTAGACTATCTTAGTCTGAAATCTTAGCTGAAATCTGTTCACCATGGTAACCCTGAAGGTAATCAAAATACTGGTGGCATAGGTTCCAAAATCACAGCAACTCACAAACCATGACAGAATGGCAAACTCAAAGACTAGTGATAGGGCATGATGATGAATATATGTAAATTTAGAATTTAACAAAAACCCTAATTCATGCTACTCTCTGGTGATGGGTATATGCCTTATTTCTCATACCTCTTTATTCTATGAACAATATTTCTTGTCTAAAAGGCAGAATAATTATCATTCCTATAGTTGTTGTGTTGTTAGGTGCCAACAAGTAGGTACCATCCCATAGCAACCATATGCACAGCAGAATGAAACACTGCCCTATCCTGGGCTAACCTCACTATTGTTGCCACGCTTGACACCTGACCAATCCATCTCATTGGGGGTCTTCCTTTTTTTTCTGACTCTCCACCCTACTAAACATGATATCCTATTCTAGCGATTGGTCCCTCCTGACAATATGTCTGATGTATGAGAGACCAAGTTTGGCCCTCTTGGCCTCCAAGGACCACTCTGGCAGCACTTCTTCCAACATGGATCTGTTTGTTCTTTTGGCAGCCCATGACACTTTCAATATTCTCCTCCAACACCAAAACTCAAAAGCATCAGTTCTTCTATGGCCTTCCTTAATTACTGTCCATCTTTTGCTTGCATATGAGGTTATCGAAAACACCATGGCTTGGGTCAGGCGCACCTTAGTCCTCAAGCTAACATCTTTGATCTTCAACACTTTAAAAAGGTCTTGTGCAGCAGATTTGCCTAAGGCAATAC
>NW_006409842.1:10531-11499 GCF_000296735.1 Chrysochloris asiatica | reverse complement strand
CTCATTTTCTGACACTATATCTGACCGTGTCATAAGGTTTTCAGTGACTAAATAGTAGTTCCTCACTCCTTCTTCCTAGTCTGTCTTAGTCTGGAGGCACATCTGAAACCTGTCCACCATGAGTGACCCTGATGGTATTTAAAATATCAGTGGCATAGCTTTCAGAATCACATCAACTCACAAGCCACCATAGTATGACAAACTTGCAGATGAGTGGTGGTCTTTCTTATTAGTGATCAAAAAAAGTTGTATCACACAATATGCATTTTCTTCCATAGTCATGCATATAAACTTATATAAACTTGATGATTTTGGTGTGCTACATTATTATCGTTAATTTCAAGAGTTAAAACCCAGGTTTTCTTTTTTCATTAAAATTAAATGAAAGGAAATTAAATCACCAAATTTTTAAGGCAAATAAAGAAAGCATTGAAATATATCATTTTCCTCAAAGATAGTAAAATACTAAATATATTCTAGGGTTTTTTCTTCAAAAATATTAAATACTCTGCTATCTAATATTTTAAAGTAATTTGCTTTACTTTTAATTCTTCAGTTTTTATTTTTGTTGTTGTTTTTTAGCTTGTTTTTAACACCTTTTCTGTGTTCCCTAAGGAACTCATTGCTTTCATGCTGTGCTTGACTCCTCCAGAAGCACTGAAAAGAGAGCAATAAACTAATTCATTCTTTTGTGCTGAAAATTTAATGGTATTTGCTAGTTTAAATATATGACTGTATTCTATCTAGATGAAGGGTCTTGGTGTCACTGTTGGATAAGTATTGTCGTGCTAATTGCAAGGTCAGCAGTATAAATCCACCAGCTGCTGGGCTGGAGAAAGATGGCAGTGGGTTTGGTACAGATGAGAAGTGATAGATATTTGTTGGAGTCTGTTATTGCTGTTACATACTGTCAAATTAGTTGCAACTCATAGCAATTCTGTTCACAACTGAAGAAAACACTGCCTGGT
>NW_006409842.1:8349-9556 GCF_000296735.1 Chrysochloris asiatica | reverse complement strand
TGGTAGTTTCGAACCGCTGACCTTAAGGTTTGCAGCCCGATTCGTAACCACTACGCTACCAAATATTATTGGTCTTGAAACATTGTTATGTGATCTCCAGCATCAGTTCTATAATCAAGGCCATTTTTCCAACTATGATCCTTCCTCTTTGTTTCCTACTTTGGCATTCCAATCACCTGCAATGATTAATTCATCCTGATTGCATGTTTGATTAGTTTTAGACTGAAGATATTGGTATAGTTCTTCAATTTCACTGTTACTGACTCCAGTGGTGGTTTCATCAATGTGAATAATCGTGGTATTAACTTGTCTTTCTCTTAGGCATTTGAATTGTATCCTTTCACAGGTACCATTGTACTTCAAGATAGATCTTTTTGACTATTAATGCAATGTGTTTCCTTTACAATTTGTTGTTCCTAGCATACCAAATCACATGATTGTCTGATTCAAACTGGGCAATACCAGTCCATTTTAGTTCACTAATTCCTAGGATATTAATCTTTATGAGTTCTATTTCATTTATGAGGACTTCCAGTTTTCCTAAGTTTATACTTTGTATATTGCGATTATTAATGAATGGTTGTGGTTATTAATGAATATTTATTGCTGTTCCTTCTAATTTTGAGCTGCGCTCCTTCAGAAAGTAAGGTCCTGAAAGCTTTGCTCCATCCACAGCATTAAGATCAATTTTACTTTGAGGAGGTAGTTTTTCCCCAGATGCATTTTGAGTACCTTTCAATCTGAGAGGCTCATATTTGGGCACTATATCAGAGAGAATTTTGCTATTCTTCATAAGGTTTTCAGTAGCGAACTATTTACAAATGACCTACCTCTCCTTCCATTGACACCTGTCTACCATGATGACCCTGCTGGTATATAAATTGCTGGTAGTATTGCTTCCAGCACCACCGCAGCACATAATCCACTGCAGTATGACAAACTGACAGATGAGTGTTGCAGTATAGACAGATTACAAATCTATTTCTGTCAAGTTGATTCTTACTCTTTGTGACCCTGTATGGGGTTTCTAAGTCTATAAATCTTTATAGGAGCAGATAACCTCATCTTTTACACACCGAGCAGCTGGTAGATTTGAACTTTAGACCCTGAAGTTTTTTGTTTTGTTTTGTTTTTTGGTTGTTTTGTTTTTAAGTACTGTTGAGTTGGTTCTGACTCATAGCAATCCTGAATATGGTTTCCGAGGAGC